>NC_091221.1:16957492-17186976 GCF_040958095.1 Procambarus clarkii
CGAACCGCTATGCAAAAGAGGAACGGTGCAAGTGGGTCACCCTGTTGAATTCCCTCTGCTGAGGTGACTTCATGTTTGCCAAACAGGAAGGTTGAGTCTTTGCTGTAGCCTGCTGACACAAACGGGAGAATGCTTGGGCAATGTTCCTGGACTGCAGTGAGGATTGCTTCCCTTTTGACCGAGTTGAAAGCGTTTTTAAAATCTAATTTTACTACTGCCTGGTCTTCAGTAAGAGAGCTAATGTAGGCTCGTGCAGCATGAGCCGCTGCTTCACAGCCTTGGGGGACTCCAAACCCCAGCTGGTTGGGTTGCAGCATGGTGGCTGCTTCCATTCGGATATATATATATATATATATATATATATATATATATATATATATATATATATATATATATATATATATATATATATATATATATATATATATATATATATATATATAGATATATATATTATTAAATATGACCGAAAAAGTAAGATTAATAATTCTAACACGAATTTTCTCAATCTTTCGTACATTTCTTTTCACTGTTGGAGGTAATTAAAAAATAAATTCTCCAAAATTCATTTTTATTTCTAGTCTGACGCGACACGAGCGCGTTTCGTAAAACTTATTACATTTTCAAAGACTTTTAGTTTACAAATACACAACTGAATAGAACTTAATTTGGTCAGTGAGTATGATGTTCATTTTCGCCAGATATTCGTCTTTTTTAAGAATGACATATATTGGCGACCTGTCACCTCTCCTGACAACTATCTCCTTGTTCTCACGAAGGCTTTTAGAAATATGCGGACTACTATATTCCGCAGCTACTACCAAAGATACCTTACAAGCAGAACTTATTGCAGAAGGAGGAAAGAATCGAGGCAATTACAGAAGCACCATACTGTCCCCCGAGCTCAAATCGGCAGCTAAAAGCCTTCGTGAGAACAAGGAGATAGTTGTCAGGAGAGGTGATAAGTCGCCAATATATGTCATTCTTAAAAAAGACGAATATCTGGCGAAAATGAACATCATACTCTCTGACCAAACTAAGTTCCAAAGGGTAACGAAGGACAATACAGCTGAATTAAAAGCAAAGGTCAACAAACTGATCGAAACTGTGAACGTGTTACGAACCCGGATCCAGCGTCCGAGCCCGGAGCAGTGACGACCGCGCCATCTGTGGGTCAGCTCCCGAAACCCCCTCCAAACGGACGACGACACCTGGTGAGGACGACGTGTACTGGCCTCGAGGGCCAGTTTCCAGTCTGGTTCAGCGCTCAACACAGCCGCTGCTGACCTCTGGTGAGGTGGTGCTCAGACACCAGCGCCATCTATGGAGTGGATATGTCGGGCGTTTGTATCTGAGCCTGTAAGTGAGGTGTTTTAGTGTCCCTGTTATTGATGACGTGTCTGCTTACAGAGTCGACCTGGGACTGCTGTGATGGAAGTTGAGTCAGTCTACCCGAGGCAGCCGTCTCCATATCTTGTGCTTTGCTGCAGCAGCTGTGAAATCGTCCCCCGGAAGAACACTGTGGTGTTACCCTGCCAGTGGAGTGGCAGTAGAAGGATTACCCGGGACCGACTGCTGGAGACGTTTATCCACTGGGGTATTGAGGACAGGAGAGTGATTTTGTGATATCACACGAGGCTCCTGTCTAGGGCGTTACCCTTATATCGTTCGTGGAGTGGCCTGACCAGCCTTGCTGATCCGGAACCTGCCAGCAGACCTGCTGGAAGTGTGGTTGACGGCCTCCACGGCGGTGCCCCCAGTGGACCTGTGTTTTGGCTGACCTGTGGCCAGGGTAGGCTCAACTTCTCAGAGGATTCGTTGTGAGGCCACGAAAGCACCGAGAGTTTTGCACCAGAGTCTTCAGCAGAAGACAATTGTGTGAATAGTTCCCCTGTATAGTGTTTATACCCCTCCCCCTGTGCACTCTTTTATATATTATTTATTTTGGTGATGGTAACAATTATAGTCTTAAGTTCTTAACTTTCTTTCCCTTCCCCCTTTAAGTTTCTTGCGTCACGGATCACATCCCTTGAAAGCCACTACTGGCTTGGGGTCGGATACAACTTCCTCTAACAACATCAGAGTAAGAACCCCGTTGCGTCCCGAGAGGGCCGTAACATAATTGGCATCCCCAGCGGGATCCGTCCCCTTGTCTAGTATGTTTGACAGGGGTGGTGAAGTGGCGTAATCCCTGTATATAATTCCCCCTGTGTGACGATTGTGACGTTATACGTCCTGTGCGGTGCTCAAGAGTGACTAAGTGCGATATTGTGCAGTGCGGTGCTCGCTGTGATTAAGCAATTAAGTGCAATATTGACTAGTGCGGTGCTCAGTGATTCAGTGCAATATTGTAGAGCGAAGGGTTCGCTGTGATTAAGTGCGATATTGCGTAGTGCGGTGCCCGAAGTAATTACGTGCAATATTGGCAAGTGCAGTGTTTGGTGCGATAAAGTGCAATATTGACGTAGAACTGTGCTCGGTGTGTTAAGTGTTAACGTGTAAGCGGTGTGTCAAGTGCTAGTTAAGTGTTCCATCGGTGACAATGGCAGAAAAAGCTACCATCGATGATCTGGACGATGTTCAGGCTTTTCTGAACAGAGTGGACTGTCTTGCCAGATTAAAATATCTGAGCAAACCGGAACTTGTACTAGTGAGCGCCTACCTGGAGATCAAGATCCGTGCCAGTGATTCCCGTGTGGAGATCTTGTCCAAGGTTCACCGGCACTTGAAGGCAGAAGAGAAACAGGAAGGCGAGGCTCCTAGTACAAGGGAAGGTGAGGAAATAGCTTCCACGGAAAAGGAAGATAAGGGCAGTGACGTTGACAGTGATGCAGGTGAGCTTAATATTAGCTTTCTTACAGTCAAAATGCGTGCCCTAGAGATCAATCGCGAGATAGAGTGGAAGAAGTTAGAATTAGAACGAGAATTAAAAGATAAAGAAATGGCGATGAGACGTTTAGAATTAGAAGAGAAACAGCGAGAGAGAGAAGAAAAAGAAAGACAGAGACAACATGAACTAGAAGTATTACGATTAGGCGCTGAACAGAGACAAACTGGAGCAAGCGGTTTCGATCCGGTAAGGAACATCAAAATGGTCCCCAAATTCAATGAGAGGGAAGTTTCGAAGTTCTTTGCAGCCTTTGAGAAAGTCGCTGCCTCTTTGGAGTGGCCAAGGGAGAATTGGGCCATCATGATACAGTCAGTCTTGACTGGGAAGGCCCAAATCGCCTACTCTACGTTATCCCTTGACGACTCCGGCGATTACGACAAGGTGAAGAAGGTTGTGCTCATGGCGTACCAATTGGTACCAGAGACGTACAGGCAGAAGTTTAGAAACCTGAAGAAGACCTCAGAGCACACTTTCACCGAATTCGCCACCATCAAGGAGCGACTTTTCCAGGAATGGTGTGCCTCTCGGAAGGTGGAGACCAAAGAAGACCTCGAGCAGCTTATACTGCTAGAGGACTTCAAGGATTGTTTGTCTGGAGACCTGAAGACGTACTTAGAGGAACAGCAGGTAGAGACCTTGAGTGCGGCAGCCACCATGGCTGAAGAGTACATCCTGACTCATAGGCCGTCTGCTAAGTACGTCCCAAGGCATTACCAACGCCGGTTTGACAGACCTCATGACGAAGAGGAAAGACCCGTCCCACAAAGCGCTAAGAAGACGCCCCCAAGTAGCCCTCGAAGAACAAGTCCTAGCAGTCCTAAACACCGGAGTCCGAGGAGGAATGTGGTGTGCTGGACCTGTGGGCAGAAAGGGCATGTAGCTGCTATGTGCCGAGGCAGAAGAGGTGGCGGCGCACGAAGGGAGGTGATGTTGATGAGCTGTGTAACATCACCAGCAGGAAGCCAGTCGGCGACTACTCAGGAAGAATCCAGATTGTTTTCCCCTCACACTTCAAGCGGGTATGTATCGAGTGATCATACTGGGAGAGCAGTTGTAGTGCTCAGAGATAGTGGAGCGGCCCAGTCCCTGATCGTGAAAAACTCGTTACCCGAGGGAGTGAGTGTGGTTGGGAGACTAAAGGTTATCCTGGTTGGGTTTCCTAGGACGCAGTATATCGCCCCCTTAGTGCCGGTACATCTCGACTCGCCTTACTTCGGCGGCACATGTGCGTTGGCAGTAGTCGATACCCTCCCTGTGGCTGGGATTGACGTGGTACTAGCCAACGACTTGGTGACAGATTGGAGCATCAATCTCCCCAAGGTTGCGGACGAGTCTACCGGAACAGCACGGTCTGAGGTAACAGGCAATGGTAATATCCAGGTAAAGGCAGACCCGGATTCAAACAGGTTTAATTTGTCCTCTCACCCGCAGATCGACAGTATTCTAACAGTGTCTCCTGATTCTTCTCCCGATGAGGAACATGCGGTTACGATAGCAGAGGTAACTGAGCAGGAAGAGAGGCCTTGTGTGCAGGCCCCCATGGATACCAACGAGTCTGGAGCGAAGGCAGATGAGTACTTGCGGTATGGCATTGTACAGCGGTCATCGAACCGGCCAGAGATTCCCCAGACGTCGGAGGTATGTGAGGTATGTGTGAAGGTTCTAGAGCCCTCTTCGATCCAAACCAGGCTAATGGATATAGCCGGTTATGGGCATTATAGGCTCAGGAAGCTTATCCCTCAGTTGGCCGCATGTCTCTTAGCGGTATTTTGTTTTATTCTCGTGTGTGGTCTCGGTAAGGATCAGTGGACGACCCGAAGGATGATGGCTCCCTTGAACATCGTGAAGAGATCCCAGGGATTGGAGACCTGCACAGTGAGTGTTGCAGTTGAAGAAGGGACCTGGAAGGCAATAGTAGATACAGGAGGTACGAGAAATGATAATATGAGTGACTGTTTCCGACAGGTTGACACCCCCCGCGTGATTGCTGAGCCTCAATACAGCGTTATACGGAACGTTGGTCGACCTGACGTGGGCAGAGCGAATGCCATCTTCGGTGAGCAAACAGCCCTGTTGGAACTAGGTGTGGACCTAGTAGAGTATGCTATAAGTACTGTTTTACCCGCTGTCGCTATCACTCTGAATTATCAGACCCCTGTATTCCAGGTTCCTGTCTCCCTGAAGGACCATCGGACCGTCTGTGATCAGCCATCATCGGTGCCACGACACAGGGAAGTGTCGAGTCGCCACTCATCGTGTCTACACCGATTCTTACTCGAGAAAGGTGAGATGATGCCCCTGCTTCACATCGCAGTGGAGACGTGGAAGACGTGGAAAATTACGGCAGGCAGGTCATCGCCTGCCATTTTCAAGGTCCCTTTGTGCCAGGGTTTTTCCTCAGTACAGTTCTGTGGACGAGACAGCCTCGCCGTTCCAGTAAATAAAGCATGTAAGTCCATTTGGAACTGTGTCGCCGTACTAATTTGGTTTGTGTTTCTCTTTATAGAACCCCAAACCAAATTCTTTTTGGTGGGGAGGTGTTACGAACCCGGATCCAGCGTCCGAGCCCGGAGCAGTGACGACCGCGCCATCTGTGGGTCAGCTCCCGAAACCCCCTCCAAACGGACGACGACACCTGGTGAGGACGACGTGTACTGGCCTCGAGGGCCAGTTTCCAGTCTGGTTCAGCGCTCAACACAGCCGCTGCTGACCTCTGGTAAGGTGGTGCTCAGACACCAGCGCCATCTATGGAGTGGATATGTCGGGCGTTTGTATCTGAGCCTGTAAGTGAGGTGTTTTAGTGTCCATGTTATTGATGACGTGTCTGCTTACAGAGTCGACCTGGGACTGCTGTGATGGAAGTTGAGTCAGTCTACCCGAGGCAGCCGTCTCCATATCTTGTGCTTTGCTGCAGCAGCTGTGAAATCGTCCCCCGGAAGAACACTGTGGTGTTACCCTGCCAGTGGAGTGGCAGTAGAAGGATTACCCGGGACCGACTGCTGGAGATGTTTATCCACTGGGGTATTGAGGACAGGAGAGTGATTTTGTGGTATCACACGAGGCTCCTGTCTAGGGCGTTACCCTTATATCGTTCGTGGAGTGGCCTGACCAGCCTTGCTGATCCGGAACCTGCCAGCAGACCTGCTGGAAGTGTGGTTGACGGCCTCCATGGCGGTGCCCCCAGTGGACCTGTGTTTTGGCTGACCTGTGGCCAGGGTAGGCTCAACTTCTCAGAGGATTCGTTGTGAGGCCACGAAAGCACCGAGAGTTTTGCACCAGAGTCTTCAGCAGAAGACAATTGTGTGAATAGTTCCCCTGTATAGTGTTTATACCCCTCCCCCTGTGCACTCTTTTATATATTATTTATTTTGGTGATGGTAACAATTATAGTCTTAAGTTCTTAACTTTCTTTCCCTTCCCCCTTTAGGTTTCTTGCGTCACGGATCACATCCCTTGAAAGCCACTACTGGCTTGGGGTCGGATACAACTTCCTCTAACAACATCAGAGTAAGAACCCCGTTGCGTCCCGAGAGGGCCGTAACATAATTGGCATCCCCAGCGGGATCCGTCCCCTTGTCTAGTATGTTTGACAGGGGTGGTGAAGTGGCGTAATCCCTGTATATAATTCCCCCTGTGTGACGATTGTGACGTTATACGTCCTGTGCGGTGCTCAAGAGTGACTAAGTGCGATATTGTGCAGTGCGGTGCTCGCTGTGATTAAGCAATTAAGTGCAATATTGACTAGTGCGGTGCTCAGTGATTCAGTGCAATATTGTAGAGCGAAGGGTTCGCTGTGATTAAGTGCGATATTGCGTAGTGCGGTGCCCGAAGTAATTACGTGCAATATTGGCAAGTGCAGTGTTTGGTGCGATAAAGTGCAATATTGACGTAGAACTGTGCTCGGTGTGTTAAGTGTTAACGTGTAAGCGGTGTGTCAAGTGCTAGTTAAGTGTTCCATCGGTGACAATGGCAGAAAAAGCTACCATCGATGATCTGGACGATGTTCAGGCTTTTCTGAACAGAGTGGACTGTCTTGCCAGATTAAAATATCTGAGCAAACCGGAACTTGTACTAGTGAGCGCCTACCTGGAGATCAAGATCCGTGCCAGTGATTCCCGTGTGGAGATCTTGTCCAAGGTTCACCGGCACTTGAAGGCAGAAGAGAAACAGGAAGGCGAGGCTCCTAGTACAAGGGAAGGTGAGGAAATAGCTTCCACGGAAAAGGAAGATAAGGGCAGTGACGTTGACAGTGATGCAGGTGAGCTTAATATTAGCTTTCTTACAGTCAAAATGCGTGCCCTAGAGATCAATCGCGAGATAGAGTGGAAGAAGTTAGAATTAGAACGAGAATTAAAAGATAAAGAAATGGCGATGAGACGTTTAGAATTAGAAGAGAAACAGCGAGAGAGAGAAGAAAAAGAAAGACAGAGACAACATGAACTAGAAGTATTACGATTAGGCGCTGAACAGAGACAAACTGGAGCAAGCGGTTTCGATCCGGTAAGGAACATCAAAATGGTCCCCAAATTCAATGAGAGGGAAGTTTCGAAGTTCTTTGCAGCCTTTGAGAAAGTCGCTGCCTCTTTGGAGTGGCCAAGGGAGAATTGGGCCATCATGATACAGTCAGTCTTGACTGGGAAGGCCCAAATCGCCTACTCTACGTTATCCCTTGACGACTCCGGCGATTACGACAAGGTGAAGAAGGTTGTGCTCATGGCGTACCAATTGGTACCAGAGACGTACAGGCAGAAGTTTAGAAACCTGAAGAAGACCTCAGAGCACACTTTCACCGAATTCGCCACCATCAAGGAGTGACTTTTCCAGGAATGGTGTGCCTCTCGGAAGGTGGAGACCAAAGAAGACCTCGAGCAGCTTATACTGCTAGAGGACTTCAAGGATTGTTTGTCTGGAGACCTGAAGACGTACTTAGAGGAACAGCAGGTAGAGACCTTGAGTGCGGCAGCCACCATGGCTGAAGAGTACATCCTGACTCATAGGCCGTCTGCTAAGTACGTCCCAAGGCATTACCAACGCCGGTTTGACAGACCTCATGACGAAGAGGAAAGACCCGTCCCACAAAGCGCTAAGAAGACGCCCCCAAGTAGCCCTCGAAGAACAAGTCCTAGCAGTCCTAAACACCGGAGTCCGAGGAGGAATGTGGTGTGCTGGACCTGTGGGCAGAAAGGGCATGTAGCTGCTATGTGCCGAGGCAGAAGAGGTGGCGGCGCACGAAGGGAGGTGATGTTGATGAGCTGTGTAACATCACCAGCAGGAAGCCAGTCGGCGACTACTCAGGAAGAATCCAGATTGTTTTCCCCTCACACTTCAAGCGGGTATGTATCGAGTGATCATACTGGGAGAGCAGTTGTAGTGCTCAGAGATAGTGGAGCGGCCCAGTCCCTGATCGTGAAAAACTCGTTACCCGAGGGAGTGAGTGTGGTTGGGAGACTAAAGGTTATCCTGGTTGGGTTTCCTAGGACGCAGTATATCGCCCCCTTAGTGCCGGTACATCTCGACTCGCCTTACTTCGGCGGCACATGTGCGTTGGCAGTAGTCGATACCCTCCCTGTGGCTGGGATTGACGTGGTACTAGCCAACGACTTGGTGACAGATTGGAGCATCAATCTCCCCAAGGTTGCGGACGAGTCTACCGGAACAGCACGGTCTGAGGTAACAGGCAATGGTAATATCCAGGTAAAGGCAGACCCGGATTCAAACAGGTTTAATTTGTCCTCTCACCCGCAGATCGACAGTATTCTAACAGTGTCTCCTGATTCTTCTCCCGATGAGGAACATGCGGTTACGATAGCAGAGGTAACTGAGCAGGAAGAGAGGCCTTGTGTGCAGGCCCCCATGGATACCAACGAGTCTGGAGCGAAGGCAGATGAGTACTTGCGGTATGGCATTGTACAGCGGTCATCGAACCGGCCAGAGATTCCCCAGACGTCGGAGGTATGTGAGGTATGTGTGAAGGTTCTAGAGCCCTCTTCGATCCAAACCAGGCTAATGGATATAGCCGGTTATGGGCATTATAGGCTCAGGAAGCTTATCCCTCAGTTGGCCGCATGTCTCTTAGCGGTATTTTGTTTTATTCTCGTGTGTGGTCTCGGTAAGGATCAGTGGACGACCCGAAGGATGATGGCTCCCTTGAACATCGTGAAGAGATCCCAGGGATTGGAGACCTGCACAGTGAGTGTTGCAGTTGAAGAAGGGACCTGGAAGGCAATAGTAGATACAGGAGGTACGAGAAATGATAATATGAGTGACTGTTTCCGACAGGTTGACACCCCCCGCGTGATTGCTGAGCCTCAATACAGCGTTATACGGAACGTTGGTCGACCTGACGTGGGCAGAGCGAATGCCATCTTCGGTGAGCAAACAGCCCTGTTGGAACTAGGTGTGGACCTAGTAGAGTATGCTGTAAGTACTGTTTTACCCGCTGTCGCTATCACTCTGAATTATCAGACCCCTGTATTCCAGGTTCCTGTCTCCCTGAAGGACCATCGGACCGTCTGTGATCAGCCATCATCGGTGCCACGACACAGGGAAGTGTCGAGTCGCCACTCATCGTGTCTACACCGATTCTTACTCGAGAAAGGTGAGATGATGCCCCTGCTTCACATCGCAGTGGAGACGTGGAAGACGTGGAAAATTACGGCAGGCAGGTCATCGCTTGCCATTTTCAAGGTCCCTTTGTGCCAGGGTTTTTCCTCAGTACAGTTCTGTGGACGAGACAGCCTCGCCGTTCCAGTAAATAAAGCATGTAAGTCCATTTGGAACTGTGTCGCCGTACTAATTTGGTTTGTGTTTCTCTTTATAGAACCCCAAACCAAATTCTTTTTGGTGGGGAGGTGTTACGAACCCGGATCCAGCGTCCGAGCCCGGAGCAGTGACGACCGCGCCATCTGTGGGTCAGCTCCCGAAACCCCCTCCAAACGGACGACGACACCTGGTGAGGACGACGTGTACTGGCCTCGAGGGCCAGTTTCCAGTCTGGTTCAGCGCTCAACACAGCCGCTGCTGACCTCTGGTAAGGTGGTGCTCAGACACCAGCGCCATCTATGGAGTGGATATGTCGGGCGTTTGTATCTGAGCCTGTAAGTGAGGTGTTTTAGTGTCCCTGTTATTGATGACGTGTCTGCTTACAGAGTCGACCTGGGACTGCTGTGATGGAAGTTGAGTCAGTCTACCCGAGGCAGCCGTCTCCATACCTTGTGCTTTGCTGCAGCAGCTGTGAAATCGTCCCCCGGAAGAACACTGTGGTGTTACCCTGCCAGTGGAGTGGCAGTAGAAGGATTACCCGGGACCGACTGCTGGAGACGTTTATCCACTGGGGTATTGAGGACAGGAGAGTGATTTTGTGGTATCACACGAGGCTCCTGTCTAGGGCGTTACCCTTATATCGTTTGTGGAGTGGCCTGACCAGCCTTGCTGATCCGGAACCTGCCAGCAGACCTGCTGGAAGTGTGGTTGACGGCCTCCACGGCGGTGCCCCCAGTGGACCTGTGTTTTGGCTGACCTGTGGCCAGGGTAGGCTCAACTTCTCAGAGGATTCGTTGTGAGGCCACGAAAGCACCGAGGACTCAGCACCGAGAGTTTTGCACCAGAGTCTTCAGCAGAAGACAATTGTGTGAATAGTTCCCCTGTATAGTGTTTATACCCCTCCCCCTGTGCACTCTTTTATATATTATTTATTTTGGTGATGGTAACAATTATAGTCTTAAGTTCTTAACTTTCTTTCCCTTCCCCCTTTAAGTTTCTTGCGTCACGGATCACATCCCTTGAAAGCCACTACTGGCTTGGGGTCGGATACAACTTCCTCTAACAACATCAGAGTAAGAACCCCGTTGCGTCCCGAGAGGGCCGTAACAGAACACCAAGAAATCCGGACTCCACCTGCCAAAGATCATTGGGGAATATAAACCTGGATATGCGTATGGAAATGTCAAGACACACAAGCCTGGAAACCCACTTTGGCCATTCATTAGCCAGATACCCACACCCACGTACAGACTGGCGAAGCGACTCAACGGCCTGCTGACTCCTTATGTTCCCTGCGCCTTCAGCCTGAAGTCTCCAAAGGAATTTGTTGACTTACTGCGGGGCACACGGGCCACAGGGATAAGAGCCTTGTTGGACGTAGAATCGCTGTTTACCAACGTACCTGTGGACGAGACAATCGGGATGATAGCCGACAGAGTGTATCGTGATCCAGCCTGTACTCCTCTTGACATACCAGAAAATATTCTGAGGAAACTACTCCAAGCTAGTACTAAAGAGGCACCCTTCTTGAGCCCGGATGGGCACATGTAGAAGCAAGTAGATGGGGTTGCCATGGGTTCTCCCCTAGGTGTCCTGTTTGCAAACTTCTACATGGGTACCATCGAGCAAAAAGTCTTAGTCGACATGAACTTGAAACCGGCCATATACTGCAGGTATGTTGACGACATTTTTACACAGGTACCTGATGTCAGACATCTGCAAGAGCTGAAGGAGGCATTTGAGCAGAGTTCCGTGCTGCGTTTCACTTACGAGATGGAAAAGGATGGGAAGCTGCCCTTTCTAGATGTAACAGTCATGGAAAAGAGCGGAGGTTTCCACACTGCAGTCTACACTAAGGAAACGAACATAGGAATGTGCCTAAATGCCAACAGCGACTGCCCAGACAGGTACAAGAGGAGTGTTGTTAACGCATATGTCGACCGTGCTCTCAGCCACAGCTCAGAATGGAAGCAAGTCGACGAAGAACTCTGTAGGGTAAGGCAGGTCCCAGTCAACAACGGTTTTCCAATGGTTTCGTCGAAGACATCATAAGAAGGAAAGTGAAACGCCATGCAACCTCTGAAGAGACAAATAACACAACACCTATACCCCCTATTAGACTATTTTGCAGGAACTTCTTTTCCACAGCTCATAAAACGGAGGAAAGGGTCCTGAAAGATATTGTTAATAGAAACGTTATCCCTACAGACAAAAATCAGAGGATACAACTGACAATTTACTATAAAACCAGAAAAACGGCCAGCCTACTCATGAGAAACTCTCCAGACACAAAGCAGAACGCTTTAAAAGAGACTAACGTCGTCTATGCCTTCAAATGCCCTCTTGGGGACTGTAAGCTCCAAAAAACCCAGTATATAGGCAAGACAACAACATCTCTTTCTAGGCGTTTAACGATGCATAAGCAACAGGGCTCCATTAAGGAACATATAATCTCTTCCCACAACCAAACCATCGCCAGAGAAATCCTAGTAAACATCACAGAAATCATCGATAGATACAGCGATAGCAGGCGGCTTGACGTTTGCGAGGCACTACACATCAAGAAGTGAACACCAGCAATCAACAGCCAATTAATGCACAACTATATTCTACCCCCCTCAAGACTCCGCTCCAATATAGAAGCATCAAGAAATATGGACCAATAGGCTTTCTACAAACACTTCTATTCAATACCCATTGTTTCGTGTTCTGTCTTGTGTTGATGAAATTAATACCCTATTAATTCCACCTCTTGTTCTGTCTTGTGTTGATGAAATTAATACCCTATTAATGCCACCTCACCCCATCCACCTCACTCAAATGTAGATATAAAATCGGAGATGTGTAAGTTCTATTCAGTTGTGTATTTGTAAACTAAAAGTCTTTGAAAATGTAAAAAGTTTTACGAAACGCGCTCGTGTCGCGTCAGACTAGAAATAAAAATGAATTTTGGAGAATTGATATATATATATATATATATATATATATATATATATATATATATATATATATATATATATATATATATGCGGAAAATCCATCCACAGAGAAATATGAAATGAGGTGAACGTTTCGGCTTTGTTAAAGCCTTTGTCAACACCAGACTGACTAAGGAGAAGGGAGAAGGGGGGAAGATATATAGGCCGACACCTGACCAACCCATCCCAAGGGTTGGTCAGGTGTAATTAACCAAAAACAGGTATAGCTTAGCTTAGAATGGTCAAAGAGGATTAAGCAGTCAGAGAATAAGAATGAAAGATTAATGAAAAGCCTCATGAACACACAATATATGAATATACAATTATAATGAGACATTGTAAGCCTCTCTATCAGAGTTGTTTCTTAAACTGTTGTGCAATATTATAACTTAAAAATGGATCAAGTTTGTACATTCCAGTACTAACATTAAGAAGATTTGGACACTGACTGATTAGAGCAGACTCAATCAAATTCCGTTCCACGAAATCCCCACAATTGGTAATGCTTTTTGCCCCATTCCAGTTAATATTGTGATCGCATAAACTCGTATGTAGATACAATGCATTAGACGTTTGGGCAGTTCTAATACTATAAGCATGTTGTGACAACCGCAATTGTAAGGACTTTCCTGTTTGTCCAAGGTACACAGAATCACAATCATTGCAGGGAATCGAATACACACAACCTGCTGTATCAGGGGAGTTTTTTATTAAATTGAATTTGATCGTACTATTAGTGAACACCAAATTTATATTAAGTTTCTTAAAAATCAGAGACAATTTTTCAAGTCCACTCGCATAAGGTACCACCAATGAGTTAATAATTTTTGGTTTCGCCTTAGGGACGTGATTATAAAACGTACGCTTGGCTTGTACAAACGAGAAATCCAAAAACCTCTTAGGATATTGTAAACTCTTCCCAATTTCATATATTTTAGCAATCTCTTCATCAAAAAACTCAGGGCTGCAAACCCTCAATGCTCGTAGAAACATTCCTGAAAATACTGCCTGTTTAACTTTACTATGATGATTCGAATAAAAATGAACATACGATCCCACGTTGGTAGGTTTCCTATACACATTAAATTTGAACTTTCTAGTGACTCTATGAATCATAATGTCCAAAAACGGAAGAGTACCATTCTCCTCAGTCTCACAAGTGAATTTTATTGAAGGTACCAAAGAATTGAGTTCATTAAGAAAAACTATCTGGTCTTTGTTGCACGGCCATAAGCACAAAATATCATCAACATACCTATACCAAACCACATTAGCCGGGATAATCCTGGATAAGATTTTTGTTTCAAAGAATTCCATATACAAATTGCTTAAAACTGGGGACAGGGGATTGCCCATCGCCATACCAAATGTTTGTTTGAAAAATTTTCCATTAAAACTAAAATAATTGTCTTTTATACACAATTTAATAAGTTCCAATACTTTATTGGTCTGCAAGCTCAAATTATATTTAGGCAGTTCCTCACGTAGAAATTCTAACAGATCATCAACAGGAACTTTAGTGAATAAAGAGGTCACATCGAAACTTATAAGTTTAAAATCAAAATTTAAATTCAATGTGGATAGCTTATTAACTAAGTCCACATTGTTTGTCAAGTGTGAGTTGGAAATAGTACCAACTATAGGGGACAAAACTTTGACTAACCACTTAGAGAGTTTATAAGCCGCCGAACCAATTGAACTAATAATCGGCCTTGCCGGATTATATGGCTTATGAGTTTTTATAAGACCATACATGTAAGGAAGAGAGGGGGATCGACTTGTTAGCCTAGATATCAACTCTTTATCGCCTTTACACACGGTTTTAAGAGTTTTGTTAAAATGTGCAATCACTTTTTCAGTAGGATCTCTGTTAACCAATAGATAAGTATCCCTGTCTTCCAAGAGTAACTCCATTTTTCGGACATAGTCATCTTTATTCATAATAACTACTGCATTTGACTTATCAGCCTTGGTAATATGTAATGAACTATCTTTTTTGAGATTTTTGAACGCATGAACAAATCGACTTGGACAATTAGGAACAGAATTATTAAGTAAAACGCCATACATCATACCTTTGCACACATTAATATCTTCAACTGAGACATTGCTAAACTTTTCAAGATTGCTGAAACCTTTGGCAATATCTACATAATTGACTGTTCCGTTAGATGTGGCAAAGCTCAGGCCATATCCTAATGCAGTAATCGTGTCATTATCAAGCTGTCTATCCGAGAGGTTTATAACAAAATCCCGGTTGGGGTGTTTATTCCAGTCACTTTGTTGAATAAGTTTCTTTAATTTGAAATCAAGTTTAGTACTCACCTTTCTGCAGGTAGACCTCAAAGTAGTATAACAGTAATCCATCATACAACGGTTCCAATCAGGCGGAATGGCTTGGAGAAAAGCGTACTTACAGTTATTCACAACTTTAAAACATTCACGAACTTCAAATTTAAGTAAATCGATGTTTTTCATAAGCACTATGCGGGGTATCTCATCAAACGGCTGATCTGACAATTTAAGAACGCTGTTGGGTAATAATGAACGGGGAAGCACTTGTTCTCTGAGGCATTTTCGAAGAAAACGAAGACGAATTTTTAAGGAATGAGATTTCACTAAAGCAGAACGAAGTTTAGTAACAAAAGGTTTAAGGGAAGGGTAGAGAGAGGAGAAGGTAAGAAATTGGCACGTGGTATCCATTGATGCAATATCTTCAGCCGCAGGAGATTAGTTTTTCATGTCGGAGTCGACTGGATGTACACGGTAGGAGGTCACGGCAACAACTGATGGATAGGAATGACCCATACTGGTTTTGTAAACAGGGTGGGTGGGCCTCCCTCTCGCTCCCTCCCCTTCACTAGCTTGCTTACAGAGGGGCGTCACCACATAGCAACATGTTCCATGTCTACATGTCCACATGAATGTACTCACCTAATTGTGCTTGCAGGGGTTGAGCTCTGGCTCTTTGGTCCTGCCTCTCAACCGTCAATCAACAGGTGTACAGGTTCCCGAGCCTACTGGGCTCTATCATATCTACTCATGTAACTGTGTATTGAGTCAGCCTCCACCATATCACTACCTAATGCATTCCATTTGTCAACCAATCTTTCTAATGTCTCTGTGGCTCATTTGGGCACTCAGTTTTCACCTGTGTCCCCTTGTGCGTGTGCCCCTTGTTTTAAATAACCTGTCTTTATCTATCCTGTCGATTCCCTTGAGAATCTTGAATGTGGTTATCATGTCCCCCCTAACTCTTCTGTCTTCCAACGAAGTGAGGTTTAATTCCCGTAGTCTCTCCTCGTAGCTCATACCTCTCAGCTCGGGTACTAGTCTGGTGGCAAACCTTTGAACCTTTTCCAGTTTAGTCTTATGCTTAACTAGATATGGACTCCATGCTGGTGCCGCATACTCCAGGATTGGTCTGACATATGTGGTATATTATGTTCTGAAAGATTCCTTACACAAGTTTCTAAATGCCGTTCTTATGTTAGCCAATCTGGCATATGCCACTGATGTTATCCTCTTGATATGAGCTTCAGGGGGACAGGCCTGGCGTGATATCAACCCCCAGGTCTTTCTCTCTCTCTCTGACTCCTGAATGTGTGTGTGTGGGAGCGAGCATTTGTGCGGCTCATCTCTTTGAAGGCTGAGACCTTAGTACGTTGAATGACAGCAATGCGCTATAGCATAGCTCACACCGCCACATAGCATCAGCAGCACATAGTCATGTGGTTTGCACCACCTCCACATGCTAGCGGAGCACTCAGGACCGGTGTGTGGTCTTTGATGCTCTGCGCATGAGTGGGCTGTGTTTGCGTTAAGGTGTCATATGTCGCACTCTCCCTTCCCATGCAGGTGACCGTTATCAATTTCCCACTTCACATTCCTCAGACCTCCGTAAACGAGCCAAAAAAATAGTAAACACATCATATATATAAATATATAAATATAAATATATATATATATATATATATATATATATATATATATATATATATATATATATATATATATATATATATATATATATATATATATATGTCGTACCTAGTAGCCAGAACGCACTTCTCAGCCTACTATACAAGGCCCGATTTGCCTAATAAGCCAAGTTTTCATGAATTATTTGTTTTTCGACTACCTAACCTACCTAACCTTACCTAACCTAACTTTTTCGGGTACCTAACTTAACCTAACCTATAAAGATAGGTTAGGTTAGGTTAGGTAGGGTTGGTTAGGTTCAGTCATATATCTACGTTAATTTTAACTCCAATAAAAAAAAATTGACCTCATATAGAATGAAATGGGTAGCTTTATCATTTCATAAGAAAAAAATTAGAGAAAATACATTACTTCAGGAAAACTTGGCTTATTATGCAAATCGGGCCATGCATAGTAGGCTGAGAAGTGCGTTCTGGCTACTAGGTACGACATATATATATATATATATATATATATATATATATATATATATATATATATATATATATATATATATATATATATATATGTATGTATATATATATATATATATATATATATATATATATATATAGCCTCTGAGGAAATCACGCATAACGCATTAGAGGGAATGTTTAGATCCCCTCCAATACAGTTTCTGTGTGCTTTTCTCCTACTACCCCCTTCCTTTTTTATTTTTTGTGCTTTATTATGCATTTGATGGTTACAAGATATACATGGGTTGATACAAAAATAATAATGCAAAAAGGTGCTTAAAGGTTATGGATCTCTTGAAAAACACAACAATGGGAAACATTGATGAATGTCACAGACGGGTTCGATCATTGTTGCAAGTCAAACACTTCTTCGAATTCCTCTGAAGTTGGACTAGTGCCCAAGACGCAACAGGCATTTCCCCTCTGAATCGCAACACTGAGGCGCTGGAACAAGAAACTTTTTGCTCTCTGGTCTTTTGTAGCGCTGATCAATTTGTCCCCCAATTCCTTCAGGAACTTCAATGCACATTTTCCCCACAAACCGAGGGTCTCCGAGCCGATCGGAACAAAGCTGTAGCAGTGTGCTAGACCTCTGTATTTAATAATTTTCTGTGATTCCCTGAAAGAAGCAGCACCACCGCTTTCACGTGTGCTGTAGTGGAGGTAGGTACTGGCCAGTGTGGCAGCGCACGTGTAGTCCCATACCACTTGCTTACCATCCTTCCAAGGTAGCAAGGTGACCCCATCAGGGCGCTTCTGAGGGTCGTTAGGTCTGGATAAGTGTGGTTCTCTTTGTGCCGGGCAGCGGGCTGTGGCGAGGCTCCTCTTGATGATGTCGTTGACTTCTTCATGTCTTGCGATTTTACCCTGTGATTTACGACATACCAGACCATGACGACCATATTGGTCTGCCATCGCAGTTCCGCAGATGCACCTATGTTCGGTGAGGATCGGGGCGGCAAGGCGAAGGGCAACTTCAATGCGGAGAGCGTCATGACTGAGGCGAGTTCCCAGGGCTGCATTGGGCACAGCAAATAAAAAATCCCCGGCGTGGGGTGCTGTTACCGCTAGGAGGCGGGCTTTGTTTTCAGCATCAGCGTTGTCAATCATTGCTGTGACAGTCTTTTCCATTATGGGGCTCTCCCAGTGGGCCTGCTTGTGGTCTTTTGGGACTTGTGGTCGGGGTTGAGGGTGTGCAATGGTGTCCCATTGTCTGGCTGCTTCGATGAACGTTTGATCATGAGTTCCCGCTGTCTCTCTCATACGCTCTGGTAGGATCTGCCCTACCAATTCGTTGGCTGCTGTACATGAGGATAAGAATGCTGGAAGTGCTACCTCAGTTGCCTTTCGTATGCCTATCCCTCCAAATCTCACTGGTAGTGTTGTTTGGTCCCACTGACTGTCATCTAAATCTAGGTTGAGCCCCTTCCTGAATATTGACCTGAGGAGCTCATCATATTGATTTAGAATTGGGTTGCCAAAAGTTGGTGCACACCTTAAGAAGTATGTTAGCCTGGGCAAGGTAAGGCACTTTGTGAGAAGGTAGAGGGCATCGTGGGAGTCCAAGTCCCCAATTCTCTCTTCCATCCTCTTTAGGTCTCTAAACTTTTCGTCAAGGACTGCAGCAATGGCATTGTGGCCCAGAGGTGCTCCGAGTAGTGTGCTGTCGGTAGGTTTAACGACTGAGGCTTCTGGTAAAACTGATTTCACTGCTCTAATAATTACTTCACTAGATGCAATAATTTCGCACTTGGAGGGGTTAAGAACGAGACCCATGGACTCCCCCCGTGTCTTCACCGGCTGTAGGTCTTCTAGCAGAGAATCTTGTGTGCCTGCCAGAGTGCCATCATCCAGGAACCAGATGTTGAGCTCGCTGGACAGTCTGGTTGTAATTTCTCGAACCGCTATGCAAAAGAGGAACGGTGCAAGTGGGTCACTCTGTTGAATTCCCTCTGCTGAGGTGACTTCATGTTTGCCAAACAGGAAGGTTGAGTCTTTGCTGTAGCCTGCTGACACAAACGGGAGAATGCTTGGGCAATGTTCCTGGACTGCAGTGAGGATTGCTTCCCTTTTGACCGAGTTGAAAGCGTTTTTAAAATCTAATTTTACTACTGCCTGGTCTTCAGTAAGAGAGCTAATGTAGGCTCGTGCAGCATGAGCCGCTGCTTCACAGCCTTGGGGGACTCCAAACCCCAGCTGGTTGGGTTGCAGCATGGTGGCTGCTTCCGTTCGGATACTTCTGACAGCAGCCCTTGCAACTAGGCGGCGAAGGGTATTACCAACGGCAATGGGTCTGATCCCTCCCCCCCTTCTTTTTAAGGGCACATAGGGAAGCACCAAAGAAGAATGGTTTGATTTCATCAGGGATTAACCCGGCGAGGCAGTTGTTGACAAACGATGTGATTTCTGTCAGGAGCGCTTCTGCAGCTGGGCCAAGAACAGGGTTCACCATTTCCTTCGCATGTTGAGGTCTTACCCCTGTGTAGCCTCCTGAGGAGCCCGGGGGAAATGAAACGATAGCTTTATAAACCTCTGACTCCCGGAGGACGAGAGGTTCCTGGTTAGGGGCGAGCCTGACCTGTGGGGGAGGTTCACCTACGGCCCTGAGGGGGTGTTTTTCTCTCAGTGCTTGGGCTGTGGTTTCATCCCTGGGCAAAATTTTGTCCTCACTTGTGATCAACCTGAGTGCCCCGACTGTATTGCCCTCTTCAATTTTCTTGCTGACTTGGGTACCTAATTTTCTGTTGTCGCTGATTGTCGTACTTGGTCTGCCTCGGCGGTGTTTGGTGTGTTTGGGGAGGCGGACTAGGTTGTCAGCCCTAGGAAAATCCCTAATTGCTTTATTGACGGATGAGGCCAGTGTCTTGCCTCCTCTGTCTGGTACACCTTAGCATGCATTGCCAAAAAGTATCAGATTGTGCCAGGCTTTGATGGTATCAGGTGCATCAAGGTTATTCGACCCTCTGTTGACTTTTGCGATGAGGTCCGTGTATTTCCCTGCAGCAAAAGGGCGAGAGGCCTTTGGGATGTGGGTGAGTGTCCTGGTTGACGTTGCTTTAATTGCCTCTAGCAGGTCGTCTGTTGCAATGTAATCTGTTGCGATTTGTACTGGTGCAACAGGCTCCTGAGTGCTGCCTCCTCCCACGGGAGGCCTCCCTGACCCAGGACAGTCACCATGCTGGCGTATGACTCTGGAGACGCTGGAGTTGATGCTGACGTTGTTCCCACAACCACTGCATGTGCCTCTCCTTTGATTGGCTTCAAAAGGGGTATATATATATATATATATATATATATATATATATATATATATATATATATATATATATATATATATATATATATATATATATATATATATATATATATATACATATATATATATATATATATATATATATATATATATATATATATATATATATATATATATTAGTATATTTTGGTAGCAGTCTTTCCTGTAGACATATATTATTAAATATGACCGAAAAAGTAAGATTAATAATTCTAACACGAATTTTCTCAATTTTCTGCTACCAAAATATTAGTATATTTTGGTAGCAGTCTTTCCTGTAGACATATATTATTAAATATGACCGAAAAAGTAAGATTAATAATTCTAACACGAATTTTCTCAATCTTTCGTACATTCCGCTTCACTGTTGGAGGTAAATCAAAAATCACTTCTCCAAAATTCATTTTTATTTCTAGTCTGACGCGACACGGGCGCGTTTCGTAAAACTTATTACATTTTCAAAGACTTCACAAATACACAACTGATTAGAACTTGCGTTTCTCTGATTTTATATCTACATTTGAGTGAGGTGGGAAGGGTGATGTGGCATTAACACAAGACAGAACAATAGGGGATATTAATAGGGTATTAAAAGTATCAACACAAGACAGAAACAATGGGTATTGAATAGAAGTGTTTGTAGAAAGCCTATTGGTCCATATTTCTTGATGCTTCTATATTGGAGCGGAGTCTTGAGGTGGGTAGAATATAGTTGTGCAATAATTGGCTGTTGATTGCTGGTGTTGACTTCTTGATGTGTAGTGCCTCGCAAACGTCAAACCGCCTGCTATCGCTGTATCTATCGATGATTTCTGTGTTGTTTACTAGGATTTCTCTGGCGATGGTTTGGTTATGGGAAGAGATTATATGTTCCTTAATGGAGCCCTGTTGCTTATGCATCGTTAAACGCCTAGAAAGAGATGTTGTTGTCTTGCCTATATACTGGGTTTTTTGGAGCTTACAGTCCCCAAGTGGGCATTTGAAGGCATAGACGACGTTAGTCTCTTTTAAAGCGTTCTGTTTTGTGTCTGGAGAGTTTCTCATGATGTAACACTGTAAAAGTGTTTGGTTTAGGTTAATACATACATAGAGTACATGAGTCACAGACAAGGATCGGAGAGGCGCCAGTTGTCTGCCTGAGATCTCACACCTCAAAGCGTTAATGACCTCAAGTGACCTGAGGTCAGATCATGAGAATTTCACCTTGCTTCCGCTAAGCTCTTAATTGTAGTCTGGTAGCCTTCAAACAAGCCGACATTTAAGGAGTGGCTTGGTAGTGCCGGAGGCTATCTACTTGTGGGCGGAGTTAGCTACTAGGTTCCCCAATATAAACTCGGAGAGCTATCCAGCATAAAGCATTAACAGACAGAACGGCAGTCAGGATTGCAGAGGAGACGGCCCTAACAGGGAGGCTGTCGGCCGGCAGGGCGGGAGTCTCTGTCAACTACAGACCCCCCCCCCCTCTATCCAGCTATAGGCAGAGACACTTGGTGAGTTGAGCAGTAAGGTGACTTGGTCGTGTTTACATATGTTGTGTGATGATCAGGGGCAGTCAAGTTGTAGGGTTCTCGAATTCTTGGATGATGACTCACTTTGCATATTAAACTGGAACATTTTAATTGAATTGCTACATTATGATACTTCATGTGAAATATAATTATGAATTTATTATTTAAATTGTGTTTAACTTTGTTCCCTAGAGATTTTGAGTTGAGGTGAGAAAGCCTCTGTAGTTACTGGTTTCATGGTTTAGAATGAGTACATGATAAAGATGGGACCATACTAATAATGATCTCTTGATAACATCTTTTGAGAATTTTGTGATACAGACAAGTTCCATTCCTTGTCTTGTATGTAATGATCATGAATGGATGGTGGCAGCATTTCGTCTTCTACTATCTACTCTTCTACTTCTACTATCTACTCTTCGCCTTCTACCTATCTACTCCTCTCCCTCCACCCTTCTCTAAACTCTCACTTTCAACTAATGACCCTCCTCGCCCCTCCCACCTCCCTACCTCTCACCCCAAACCCTCACTAATTACTTCACTATTCATTTCTTTCCTTTCGTTTTCTCTTATACGTTTGTGGCAATGATTCTGTATTCTAGAGTTCTCTCTAGAGTTTCGGGTAGCTGATCCAGTTACGGCGCCTTGTAGTCTTAGCACCTAGGTAGTCAAATACCTAGGTTATAAGGTGTTGAACGAGAGAGGTTGCCTTAGGAACTCTGGAGGGGCTCTAGAATAGTTAGCTAACTGGGGACGGGATAACGGACTAGAGAGAGCTGTTTCCCCCGGCCTCGTTAGTTAACTGGGGGGTGGAATAATGGACAAGATAGAGCCATTTCCCCCACCCCCCGTTACAATGTTGGCAGCGGTGTTGAACAATGTTGTAGGTAGTTGGTGTTCTTTTAACATTGTTCAGTCCCACGTGTCTTTTGCCGCTCAGGCGCTATCAGGGAGATCTTGACAGGTGTTTTACTTTCGCGATTTAGCGAGTTTTTTTTCAGGCTAGGAGATAGTGATTCTCTGGTGTTGTGGTCTAGTGAGTTTGTGAGTTTTGTGAAGTTCAGGGAATGTTCACAAGAACTTGCGTGTGTAGTGATTTATGTTAGTGATAAGATTTGGCGATTTTGGAACTTAGCGGTGTTGGTAGTGCAGGTCAGCTGAGTGTGACAGGTGACCTCGCATGTCCCACGGGGACACCCAGCCACCGCTGGTCTCCAGGTCAGTGGGGAGTGGCAGGTGTAGTTTAAGTGTGGTTCTGCTCAGATTATTGCGATCGACTGTTTTACTCCATTTGAACGCAATAACCCGAGGTGTACTGGTCTTGTACAGCATGCTAGGGGGAGGCTTAGTATGTCAGTAGACTTCACGTTGGGGACGCTCGACGTTAGATAGTCTGGTCACAGGGGTGGCAACAGTTTGGAGTTGTTGACCGGCGGAGATGCTAGGGAAACACTCTGGGTCACGTAGGTGGCTGTAGGTTAAGGGTGGGAGTAACGGTTAATTATGTACTTAAGATTAGGAAAGGTATAGTTAAGTTTAGGCTAGTGTTTTGTCTATTAGTTTTGATTTTTTTTTGTGACAAGTTAAAAGTAGTGATGACCTTATTCTCTCTTCTCTAACTTTCCTCTGTTACTGTCTTATGTTCCACCAAGTCAATATCATTCAGAGTTAATTGGATTATTTTTAAAAAAATTTAAGTGTAGTTGTTGCCAGGAGGAGAGCGGTATAACTGGACTGTGTAAACCCTATACAAACTACAGGGTCACACAACAGCATGGAACACGGGTATTGTCGCCTTTATGTTCAATTCACAGGTGGGAGCCAGAGGAGAGGCGCGACGCATATACAGAAGAGGGAGACGGCTGCTGTGTACCACACTCAGGGGCGTTTATCACCACCACCACGACCAGCCCACTACCTGGAGGTCATGGCTCCACCACCATCACCACCCCAGGGGACCCCAAGATGCAGCCCTCTCGGTCGGTCAACATTGGTCTACCCATTGGACCCCAAGACTTACGGACCCCCAGTGGACCCCAGGTCGTTCTGCAGACGACCCCAGACGACCCAGTAAAGATGAAGAGGAGCAACAACGACTCCAGTCTGTCCCACCAACATCGGTCTACCCAGGATGGACCCCAGGACGGACAGACCCCCAATGGACCCCAGGTCGCTTGTCTAAGACCCATGGGAGGAGGAAGAGAGAAGAAAGAAGAAAGAAGAAAGAAGAAAGAAGAGAGAAGAAAGAAGAGAGAAGAGAGAAGAAAGAAGAGAAGATAAGACAAGCTGAGTGAGACATGATACCTAGTGTCCCTTGCTGGTGTCAGCATCATTGCATGGAGCGTAATTGCAAGACAGGATCGTTTGCCTTAACTGGCCGCCCCTCCTACAAGCATGTTGCTCTGTTGAGTGATTCTTCCTGTGTCATGCGGACTTGATGTGGCTATCAGAAGTAGCTCTCTGAAGGAGGCGTGCTGGAGCAACAGGGAGGAAGAAGAGTAGGATGGGATTTCTACTGTTGGCAACTATATGAAGGTCTCGAAACTTGTAGTCCCTATAGCTGTGAAGAACCCCAATATACGTCTCTCATGGTGACTGACGTAGGGCCAATTACAGATCAGCTGGGACAACCGAATTCCACGGTCCTGTGCGCAGTTCAAGTAGTAACGGCTTTCGGGTTGACCAAGGGTTGTTGTGCGTTAACGACGGAGAAGCGACGGAGGCAGTTGTGTTGAAGAAATGTGGTACAGGATTATCTACAAGACCAAGCAGTGACGTCGCCCAGCCAGAGACAATGGACGTCTGTCTATATATTTCATTTTTTAGAGTAGGATGATGTATATTTGTTTAGCTAGGATGTATTTTTTTTTTTCGTTAATAAAGTTGTTGCACACAGCTAGCTTGCTTTAGCAGTGTTGCAAAAACTTTATTTCGGGGAGAAGGGGAGATGTAACACTGTAAAAGTGTTTGGTTTAGGTTAATACATACATAGAGTACATGAGTCACAGACAAGGATCGGAGAGGCGCCAGTTGTCTGCCTGAGATCTCACACCTCAAAGCGTTAATGACCTCAAGTGACCTGAGGTCAGATCATGAGAATTTCACCTTGCTTCCGCTAAGCTCTTAATTGTAGTCTGGTAGCCTTCAAACAAGCCGACATTTAAGGAGTGGCTTGGTAGTGCCGGAGGCTATCTACTTGTGGGCGGAGTTAGCTACTAGGTTCCCCAATATAAACTCGGAGAGCTATCCAGCATAAAGCATTAACAGACAGAACGGCAGTCAGGATTGCAGAGGAGACGGCCCTAACAGGGAGGCTGTCGGCCGGCAGGGCGGGAGTCTCTGTCAACTACAGACCCCCTCCCCCTCTATCCAGCTATAGGCAGAGACACTTGGTGAGTTGAGCAGTAAGGTGACTTGGTCGTGTTTACATATGTTGTGTGATGATCAGGGGCAGTCAAGTTGTAGGGTTCTCGAATTCTTGGATGATGACTCACTTTGCATATTAAACTGGAACATTTTAATTGAATTGCTACATTATGATACTTCATGTGAAATATAATTATGAATTTATTATTTAAATTGTGTTTAACTTTGTTCCCTAGAGATTTTGAGTTGAGGTGAGAAAGCCTCTGTAGTTACTGGTTTCATGGTTTAGAATGAGTACATGATAAAGATGGGACCATACTAATAATGATCTCTTGATAACATCTTTTGAGAATTTTGTGATACAGACAAGTTCCATTCCTTGTCTTGTATGTAATGATCATGAATGGATGGTGGCAGCATTTCGTCTTCTACTATCTACTCTTCTACTTCTACTATCTACTCTTCGCCTTCTACCTATCTACTCCTCTCCCTCCACCCTTCTCTAAACTCTCACTTTCAACTAATGACCCTCCTCGCCCCTCCCACCTCCCTACCTCTCACCCCAAACCCTCACTAATTACTTCACTATTCATTTCTTTCCTTTCGTTTTCTCTCATACGTTTGTGGCAATGATTCTGTATTCTAGAGTTCTCTCTAGAGTTTCGGGTAGCTGATCAAGTGACGGCGCCTTGTAGTCTTAGCACCTAGGTAGTCGAATACCTAGGTTACAAGGTGTTGAACCAGAGAGGTTGCCTTAGGAACTCTGGGAGTGCTCTAGAATAGTTAGCTAACTGGGGACGGGATAACGGACTAGAGAGAGCTGTTTCCCCCGGCCTCGTTAGTTAACTGGGGGGTGGAATAATGGACAAGATAGAGCTATTTCCCCCACCACCCGTTACAATGAGTAGGCTGGCCGTTTTTCTGGTTTTATAGTAAATCGTCAGTTGTATCCTCTGATTTTTGTCTGTAGGGATAACGTTTCTATTAACAATATCTTTCAGGACCCTTTCCTCCGTTTTATGAGCTGTGGAAAAGAAGTTCCTGTAAAATAGTCTAATAGGGGGTATAGGTGTTGTGTTAGTTGTCTCTTCGGAGGTTGCATGGCTTTTCACTTTCCTTCTTATGATGTCTTCGATGAAACCATTGGAGAAGCCGTTATTGACTAAGA
Organism: Procambarus clarkii; assembly: GCF_040958095.1. Lineage (NCBI taxonomy): Eukaryota > Metazoa > Arthropoda > Malacostraca > Decapoda > Cambaridae > Procambarus > Procambarus clarkii. Next base: position 16,983,917 of record NC_091221.1, read on the forward strand.
CCTGCCTTACCCTACAGAGTTCTACGTCGACTTGCTTCCATTCTGAGCTGTGGCTGAGAGCACGGTCGACGTATGCGTTAACAACACTCCTCTTGTACCTGTCAGGGCAGTCGCTGTTGGCATTTAGGCACATTCCTATGTTTGTTTCCTTAGTGTAGACTGCAGTGTGGAAACCTCCGCCCTTTTCCATGACTGTTACATCTAGAAAAGGCAGCTTCCCATCCTTTTCCGTCTCGTAAGTGAAACGCAGCACGGAACTCTGCTCAAATGCCTCCTTCAGCTCCTGCAGATGTCTGACATCAGGTACCTGTGTAAAAATGTCGTCAACATACCTGCAGTATATGGCCGGTTTCAAGTTCATGTCGACTAAGACTTTTTGCTCGATGGTACCCATGTAGAAGTTTGCAAACAGGACACCCAGGGGAGAACCCATGGCGACCCCATCTACTTGCTTATACATGTGCCCATCCGGGCTCAAGAAGGGTGCCTCTTTAGTACAAGCTTGGAGTAGTTTCCTCAGAATACTTTCTGGCATGTCAAGAGGAGTACAGGCTGGATCACGATACACTCTGTCGGCTATCATTCCGATTGTCTCGTCCACAGGTACGTTGGTAAACAGCGATTCTACGTCCAACGAGGCTCTTATCCCTGTGGCCCGTGCGCCCCGCAGTAAGTCCACAAATTCCTTTGGAGACTTCAGGCTGAAGGCGCAAGGAACATAAGGAGTCAGCAGGCCGTTGAGTCGCTTCGCCAGTCTGTACGTGGGTGTGGGTATCTGGCTAATGATTGGCCGAAGTGGGTTTCCAGGCTTCTTGAGCCCGGATGGGCACATGTATAAGCAAGTAGATGGGGTCGCCATGGGTTCTCCCCTAGGTGTCCTGTTTGCAAACTTCTACATGGGTACCATCGAGCAAAAAGTCTTAGTCGACATGAACTTGAAACCGGCCATATACTGCAGGTATGTTGACGACATTTTTACACAGGTACCTGATGTCAGACATCTGCAGGGGCTGAAGGAGGCATTTGAGCAGAGTTCCGTGCTGCGTTTCACTTACGAGACGGAAAAGGATGGGAAGCTGCCTTTTCTAGATGTAACAGTCATGGAAAAGGGCGGAGGTTTCCACACTGCAGTCTACACTAAGGAAACAAACATAGGAATGTGCCTAAATGCCAACAGCGACTGCCCTGACAGGTACAAGAGGAGTGTTGTTAACGCATACGTCGACCGTGCTCTCAGCCACAGCTCAGAATGGAAGCAAGTCGACGTAGAACTCTGTAGGGTAAGGCAGGTCCTAGTCAATAACGGCTTCTCCAATGGTTTCATCGAAGACATCATAAGAAGGAAAGTGAAAAGCCATGCAACCTCCGAAGAGACAACTAACACAACACCTATACCCCCTATTAGACTATTTTACAGGAACTTCTTTTCCACAGCTCATAAAACGGAGGAAAGGGTCCTGAAAGATATTGTTAATAGAAACGTTATCCCTACAGACAAAAATCAGAGGATACAACTGACGATTTACTATAAAACCAGAAAAACGGCCAGCCTACTCATGAGAAACTCTCCAGACACAAAACAGAACGCTTTAAAAGAGACTAACGTCGTCTATGCCTTCAAATGCCCACTTGGGGACTGTAAGCTCCAAAAAACCCAGTATATAGGCAAGACAACAACATCTCTTTCTAGGCGTTTAACGATGCATAAGCAACAGGGCTCCATTAAGGAACATATAATCTCTTCCCATAACCAAACTATCGCCAGAGAAATCCTAGTAAACAACACAGAAATCATCGATAGATACAGCGATAGCAGGCGGCTTGACGTTTGCGAGGCACTACACATCAAGAAGTCAACACCAGCAATCAACAGCCAATTATTGCACAACTATATTCTACCCACCTCAAGACTCCGCTCCAATATAGAAGCATCAAGAAATATGGACCAATAGGCTTTCTACAAACACTTCTATTCAATACCCATTGTTTCTGTCTTGTGTTGATACTTTTAATACCCTATTAATATCCCCTATTGTTCTGTCTTGTGTTAATGCCACATCACCCTTCCCACCTCACTCAAATGTAGATATAAAATCAGAGAAACGCAAGTTCTAATCAGTTGTGTATTTGTGAAGTCTTTGAAAATGTAATAAGTTTTACGAAACGCGCCCGTGTCGCGTCAGACTAGAAATAAAAATGAATTTTGGAGAAGTGATTTTTGATTTACCTCCAACAGTGAAGCGTAATGTACGAAAGATTGAGAAAATTCGTGTTAGAATTATTAATCTTACTTTTTCGGTCATATATATATATATATATATATATATATATATATATATATATATATATATATATATATATATATATATATATATATATATATATATATATATATATATATATATATATATATATATACATATGTCGTACCTAATAGCCAGAACGCACTTCTCAGTCTACTACGCAAGGCCCGATTTGCCTAATAAGCCAAGTTTTCCTGAATTAATATATTTTCTCAAATTTTTTTCTTATGAAATGATAAAGCTACCAATTTCATTATGTATGAGGTCAAATTTTTTTTATTGGAGTTAAAATTAACGTAGATATATCACCGAACCTAACCAACCCTACCTAACCTAACCTAACCTATCTCTATTGGTTAGGTTAGGTTAGGTAGCCGAAAAAGTTAGGTTAGGTTAGGTTAGGTAGGTTTGGTAGTCGAAAAACAATTATTTCATGAAAACTTGGCTTACTAGGCAAATCGGGCCTTGCATAGTAGGCAGAGAAGTGCGTTCTGGCTATTAGGTACGACATATATATATATATATATATATATATATATATATGTCGTACCTAATAGCCAGAACGCACTTCTCAGCCTACTATTCAAGGCCCGATTTGCCTAATAAGCCAAGTTTTCATGAATTAATGTTTTTTCGTCTACCTAACCTAGCTTTTTTTGGCTACCTAACCTAACCTTACCTATAAATATAGGTTAGGTTAGGTTAGGTAGGGTTGGTTAGGTTCGGTCATATATCTACGTTAATTTTAACTCCAATAAAAAAAAATTGACCTCATACATAGAGAAAAGGGTTGCTTTATCATTTCATAAGAAAAAAATTATAGTAAATATATTAATTCAGGAAAACTTGGCTTATTAGGCAAATCGGGCCTTGAATAGTAGGCTCAGAAGTGAGTTCTGGCTACTAGGTACGACATATATATATATATATATATATATATATATATATATATATATATATATATATATATATATATATATATATATATGTATATATATATATATATATATATATATATATATATATATATATATATATATATATATATATATATATATATATATATATATATATATATCGCTGTTTTCATATGGGGCGTGTATCAGCCTGTGGTCTTCTATGTCTTTCATTCAGCAGTCAATAAGTAGTTAAAGGCATAAATCCTTTATATATAACTTGCCTAAGGAGGAGGAAGCCTTTGGGGCGGTAGCTCACCTCTTGGGAGTTTGACATATAATTGGACTAAATGACTCGATACCACACACCATACCCAGCAGGTCCCCCACCCCCCTACATCTCAAGTCTGTTTACATCTTCCCCTCCGAGATTGAGGGGGGGGCTTACACACGTGTCTCTATATTCCCAACAAATAATGACTGTAGCCTGAGGTATAGATCTTTTAATTTTGCTTGGACTCTGAGTAACGAGCCTCATCGTATACCAGTCTTCAGCTTTCTTCTATCTAATCAAACTAGTGCCCCGCATTTAGCATCACTCAGTAAACTCAGTCAAAGTCAGTAGGTAAGCGTTTACTGAATGAGGGATTCATTTTTTACGTCTTAAAAGATGTCTACCAGTCTTCAATATTTTTCTATCAAATCAATTCAGGGCTAGCATCACTCAGTAAACTCAAAGTCAGTAAGTAAGCGTTATGGAAGAAAATGCAGAATATAACCAGTGAAGAGAAGGGGTGCCATAGGCACAATCAGAGAGCACTGTATAAACATCCGAGGTCCACGGTTGTTCAGCATACTCCTAGCGAGCATAAGAAATATTGCCAGAACAACCATGGACTTCTTCAAGAGAAAACTAGATAGTTTTCTCCAAGGAGTGCCGGACCAACCGGGTTGTGGTGGGTATGTGGGCCTGCGTGCTGCTCCAAGCAACAACCTGGTGGACCAAACTCTCACAAGTCAAGCCTGGCCTCCTGTCAGGCTTGGGGGTAGAAGAACTCCCAGAACCCCATCAAGCAGGAACTGATTTCACTTTAAATACTTAGTATAAGCAAAGATATTAAAAGTCTGATGAAGGATTGAGGGTAGGCAATCCAAGAGAGGGGGATGCATACTTTAGATGAAAGTAAACTTAAGTAATACTTAATACAATATTCTACATTGGAATTTTAGGTAATATTTTACAATCTTTGGATGATAAAACCACACATCAGAAAATGAAGATGCAATGATCTATTGGTCAGCCTGGGACAATTATCAAGTTGTGTATTTAATGTTTTGGGAATCATTTGCAAATTATAGTCTTTGCTAAATGGATACTATGTAGCATGCAAGACTGCCTCATACACTTTTTCCAACCCGTTCTCACACAAGACAGCACATATATGACTTAATGCTTAAAGTCAATATGTTGAATATGAATTAGTAAATATGTGATATATTCCCAGTTACTTTTTTTACCAAGGCCCAAACTCTTCCTCACGTACCAATTTACGTGTCACAGTACCCGTCCGTCAACATAGATAGCAGAATATTCGTGATTGGTTCAATTATAAGGAAAATTGTAGTTTTCAGGTCCCACATGGGTTGTGAAATTTACCTACTGTTGTCCATGCTCTTATAATATTACAGATCAGCTATATCCTATTGAAGGCTCGTAGTTTTGTTTTGAGAAATATTAGTTGTTCTTAGTAAATTATAATAAGCATTATAAATTATTACATAGAATAACAGTGCTTCACCAATCAATATTATATACCATAGTTCGGCTTTAAAAATCTTTAAAGAATGTTTTGTAGGAACGCTAACAGAAAACGATGTTACATTTGAATGTCTATGGGGTAAACTACTGCAAACAGGACGGTATTGTGTCTACTATACCAACTATAGCTAGGATGGGTATATTGTCACCTACCGCCTGTTAGGTGGGAAAGGGGTCCAATACCACCCACAGGATGGGTATGAGGGTTACATCCACCCACAGGATGAGTATGGGGATCACATCCATCCACAGGAAGGGTATGGGGTCCAATACCACCCACAGGATGAGTATGGCGTCCACTACAACCCACAGGATGGGTATGGGGCTCCAACCACCCATAGAATGGGTATGGGGCTCCAACCACAAATAAAATGGGTATAGGGTCCAATAACACCCACTGGATGTTTAAGGCGTCCATTGCCGCGCGTCGAGCTCGAAAACCGCAGCATTCATCTCAGAACCTTGCCTATTTCACACAGATTCCTTAATAAACGTAAGAGTTTTATATGTCACAAGAAAGATAGAAATATAAGCTTCATTCTAAATACCTTACCATGGGCATATTTAAATTTAAAGCGAAGATACGTGTACTTTTATAATAGCCGAGCTTTAACCCCGGACAGATTGATCGACCGAGCAACTCTCTCTCAGAACAATGTTTATTTCACGTGAATTCGTTAATAAACATATATGTTTTATATGTCTCAAGAAAGGCAGACATATAAGCTTCACTTTAAACACTTTACCATAGACATATTTAAAGTTCTAATGAAGATACATGTATTTTAAAAATTACGGAGCTCCCACCCCGTACAGACTGAACGACAGAGCAACTCTCTCTCAGATCAATGTTTATTTCACGTAAATTCGTTAATAAATACAAATGTTTTATATGTCTTAAGCAAGATAGAAATAAGAGCTTCATTTTCAATACATTACAATAGACATATTTATAGCTCAAGTGAAGATACATATGTTTTTATAGTAGCGCTCAGTAGCTTGTCGGGCATGGAGTGCAGACGCCTACGCACTTGCCGATATATTGTATAATTATCAAAGATACGCTAATAAAGCCTAAAATCTTATATGCCTCCAGAAAGACCGAGATATGAACATTATTATGATTTCACCAAATGAAATATATCATGTTCGAGAACAAAGATATATCAATTTTAAATTAAGTTTCGACAATGCTCGGGCGAGAGAGAGGGAGCGACTCTCGCCCCATCTATTGGAGATTCTGTCCACTAAAGACCCAAAGCTACTCAAACCCTCCTAGCATTATTTAAGTAATGAAGTAATATGGTATATTTACTATAATGTGGGTGCTGAATGCAGAACATGAGAAAACATATATTTACTCCAAACTAATATGATTTCATTATGAAATAAGTAAATAAGTAGCATCAAAGGAAGTCGACGGTCCAAGCGTCAATGTTGTGGAACGACTTATCCAAGATATATCGTTGTTTGGAAAGTGTTTGTTGGCATATCCAGTTGTCGCACTTCTCTGCACAAATTATCACAAATTTAAATTATAATGTTAACAAGTAGAATACGTATTTTTAATAAAATCTAATATAGCTAGCCAGAAAACATTTAACATTTATTAAAAAAATATATGTTTGGAAGTTAAATCGACTTCATAGGACAATAGTGTTGTTATATATACTCGTTATTCGTTGACATGCGTTCGCTACTTAAACTACCATGTACTGTACTTATGTGAAATCTCCCATGTCTCTTCGCTCATCTCACCGAACCCTACAGGCTCTGTGATATATTGCTTAATTAATTGAGATTCACAAATAAAGCTTATAATTGTATATGTTATCAAAAAGGCAGAGCTTATTTTAGTTCATTTATTATGCACCCCATACCCATCCTATGGGCGATAGTGGAGTGTTACAGAGGCGCATAATGGGCTCAGGGACTGAGCCCCACAATTCATATAGCCAAGGAAGTTATAATCTTGATAAGCTAGTTACAAAAGTCAATGCACATTGTCATATCAACAATGGGCTCGAGACCGACCACAAGTACAGTTTATAATTTAAGCAACTGACATATATGGAGGGCTAGTGTCACAATTGATTTGTTTATCCTACACATAACCCCCTCTCCCCCATCCAATGGGCAGCGGTGGATAGGTTACAATCAAGTCGTTTTTTGCGTTTTATTCAGAGATTAGATCTTATTGGGTGAGGAAAGATATTCATATTTTAAAGAAGGCTTCTTGGCTGATGCTCTCCATTGATGGAAAATCTACAACCTTTTGAAAATCAATGTTAGTTTGATCTAGATATTGTAATTAACGAAAGTATTTATGTCATCTGAAAGGTAGAAATATAGGCTACATCTAAAATCCTTTGTCATAAATATAACTGAAGTGAAAACGAAGATATATGCGTTTTGATAGTTACTTGATGGCTTGCTCTGAGAGTGTGAAGCCCTGCACACCAGCCAATAAATTGTATAATTAGTTTCCATATATTTTAATTAATCTTAAAAATCTATATGTCAGAAGAAAGGAAGATGTAGCCGTTAATGTGACAACATTTAAAAATATATATATCTTAAGTTAAATAAATAATATCACCTTATCGCCGGTGTCCGGACACATAAAAACTACCTAGGTATCAGTATCCAGCCAGGCGGGGATCACAGGCTGCACAATACTGATAAATTATGTAATGCACTACTTGTGGTCGATCTCGAACCCATTTATGAGGTGACGACTTATAGTGAATTTTGTAACTAGCTCATCAAGATTGTAACTTGCTTAGCTAAATGATTTGTGGGGTTCGGTCCATTCATTTTCTTTCTTTATTATGCACCCCATAATACACATCCCGTGGGCGGTAGTGTAAAGGATTACAGAGGCACATAATCGGTTCAGGAACTGAACCCTCTAGTTCGTTTAGCTAAGCAAATAACAATCTTTTGACGCTAGTTACAAAATTATTAATGTACACATACTTATGCATACATGTACATATTCATACGTATACATATATACATACACATACATATTTAATCACCCACACAAATACACACATCAGTAATCTTTTGTGTCACAAGTGATTCAACAAGAGGCTCACAACAGTCACTATACAAGGCACTTTACATTTATGAAGAGTCGCACAGTTACTAGTCTTGCTGCACACCCACCCAACTGGGCGGCAGCTTTACAGTCATGTGCTCCACACCCACCCAACTGGGCGGCAGCTTTACAGTCATGTGTTCCACACCCACCCAACTGGGCAGCAGCTTTACAGTCATGTGCTCCACACCCACCCAACTGGGCGGCAGCTTTACAGTCATGTGCTCCACACCCACCCAACTGGGCGGCAGCTTTACAGTCATGTGCTCCACACCCACCCAACTGGGCGGCAGCTTTACAGTCATGTGCTCCACACCCAGCCAACTGGGCGGCAGCTTTACAGTCATGTACTCCACACCCACCCAACTGGGCGGCAGCTTTACAGTCATGTGCTCCACACCCACCCAACTGGGCGGCAGCTTTACAGTCATGTGCTCCACACCCAGCCAACTGGGCGGCAGCTTTACAGTCATGTGCTCCACACCCACCCAACTGGGCGGCTGCTTTACAGTCATGTGCTCCACACCCACCCAACTGGGCGGCTGCTTTACAGTCATGTGCTCGACACCCACCCAACTGGGCGGCAGCTTTACAGTCATGTGCTCCACACCCACCCAACTGGGCGGCAGCTTTACAGTCATGTGTATGCATTACCTACAGTAAGCAAATTTTGGATACTTCGCTAAGATTTCGGGCAGCACATCATTATGAATGAAGTACTTACACATTTCATGGACACTATTGATGTTGTTATCTTTAAATTCCGCTATTTTTCACATTCAGATTCAGATTCAGATTCAGATGTTTATTCAGGTAAGGTATATACATACAAGTGATGTTACATTAATGGATTGATATATAGATAGAGCTAGTACATACAATGCCTAAAGCCACTATTACGCAATGCGTTTCGGGCAAGAAAACATTAATATCTAGAACTTAATACTAATTGAGCATAAAGAATAAAAGATGTTGAGAACAAATACAAATAAAGATAAAAAAAAAGGGGGAAACATGACTGAAAAAGAAACATGACATGACTGATTCCATTATATAATGATTCAAAGTATGCGAATAGTTCTGCTGACAGAGTTTACATTTAGTCAAATCTAGATCATCAGATGTTACAAACTCCCAGAGGTACTTGTAGCCGAGCCTAAACCTAGCAGTGGTAACATCTAGAAGTCTGCTAGCATTATTGGATGACCCATATACGAGCGATTCATCAAAGTTTATACAATATTGTGAAATTGAGAGTCAGTGTAGTAACATAAATTGGTAAATAATAAATATTGTAAGTTAAGAATCTGATGCATGTGTGTGTGTTGGGGGGGGCGGGGGTTATACCCTTGGTAAGCGAGAGTGGAAAGTAACCTTAGACGTACTGCGGTCAATGTGGGGGGGGAGGGGGAGGGAGGGTGGGAGAGTCAAATCCACCCTCCAACATCTGGACATAGTACCAGCAGCCTCCACAACACTCCATCAGCCTCCAGCTGATGCGTGTAGATGCTTCATCTAACCTCACTTATGTCACACATTAACCTACAGTTCCTGTGATATTTAAACTCCTCATCACAGTGGCGTCTCACCAATATAAACTGTATTGGATTTTGTCCCGAAATAGCTATATGCTGACTGGACGTGTATGTATGTATGTATGTATGTATGTATGTATGTATGTATGTATGTATGTATGTATGTATGTATGTATGTATGTATGTATGTATGTATGTATGCATGTATGTATGTATGTATGCATGTATGAATGGATAGATGTATGTATGTACGCATGCATGCATGTATGTATGTATGTATGTATGTATGTATGTATGTATGTATGTATGTATGTATGCATGTATGTATGTATGTATGGATAGATGGATGGATGTATGTATGTACGCATGCATGTATGTATGTATGTATGTATGTATGTATGTATGTATGTATGTATGTATGTATGTATGTATGCATGTATGTATAGATGGATGGATGTATGTACACATGCATGCATGTATGTATGTATTTATATATGCATGTATATACGCATGTATGTATGTATTTATATACGCATGTATATACGCATGTATTTATATACGCATGTATGTATGTATGTATGTATGTATGTATGTATGTATGTATGTACGTACGTACGTACGTATGGATGGATGTATGTATGCACGCATGCATGTATGTATGTATGTATGTATGTATGTATGTATGTATGTATGTATGTATGTATGTATGTATGTATGTATGTACGCATGTATGTATGTATGTATGTATGTATGTATGTATGTATGTATGTATGTATGTATGTATGTATGCATGTGTGTATGTATGTATGTATGTATGTATGTATGTATGCATGTGTGTATGTATGTATTCCCAATCACGTTAAAGACTCCCCCTCTATCATCCAGTTAAAGAGAAAAACAACTATACTAAATAATCAACTCCTTGTAACTTTAATTATGCTGACCTTCCTATCTGTATTCAGACTGAGCCTACCATCATTAAAGGTGATTATAACGCTAGCCATAGGAATATTGGTAATTCGCAGTTCAGTAATCGTAACGACAACCAACTGGTGTCACTATTAGGTAGTCACGATGATGCACAGATTGTGGGTGACCTTGAACCAACGCATATCTACGGAGGTATTCTTGATCTATGTCTCGGTGTCAACGTCTCCCACACCGTGTGTGCCTCGTCAATAGTGCCAGATATGGCGTCTGATCATCTGGCCGTATTAGCCACTGTAAGCATTGGCAGCTCTATCCTCCCTGGTGGAGTGTTCAAGCGGAAGAGGCTGGCTGTGCCCATCGATCAACGAGACAATCTTGTTGCTCATGTGTCAGATTGGTGCAGTTCATCTGAGCCTTCATCAGTTGAAGATTTTAACAATGAGCTCACAGGTACTATCGAGCAGTTTATAGAATCACTTGATTCATCGTCCAGGCCACGTAACCCAAATTACACTGGTCATAGCACTTATGCTTATTATAATGATTCTAAATTGCATGCACTAAAACGCACTGCCAGAATAATTGGACTAGCTTGTAGAAGGACCCGCACTGCTGAAATGCTTCGGCTCTTTCAAGCGGCTCTGGCTAAGGCCTGGGAACGTATGGTGGAGCTGAGGCAGACAGACTTTTGGGAAACTTTTGTCCGTGGTCTCAATTCTCACACGCCACTAAGTCGGGCATGGAAGGATATCAACAAGATCAAATGGAAAAATGCTGCAGAGATCTCGTACCCTAATCCTCTGCACAGAGCAAATGATCTTGTTGATGCTTGGGCCACGACTTCCAGCTTTGACAGTCTTCCTCTACCCTCACAGAATGAATTAAATGATAGATATACTGATAGAGCAAGGTTCCTTGACTTCATGCTTCATCAAGAGGATGACTGTGACATGCTTTTTACTGAATACAAACTAGATTCTGCTCTACATAAAGGCAAAGCTACATCACCCGGGGAGGATGGAGTTACTTACGGCATACTGCTTATGTTTCTGCTAGTTCCAAGGAATACCTTTCTTCAATTGTATAATATGAGCTATGTAACTGGGGAGCTTCCTAAGTCATGGACCAACAGTGTTATTATTCCCATTCCTAAACCTCACCAGCCGAGTGCTTTTCGTCCAATCTCCCTCACTAGTTGTCTCTATAAGTGTCTTGAGAAGATGGTTCTCAACCGTCTCCTTTACAAAATTAATAATATGTTGTCTCCCCAGATATATGGCTTTATGCATGGAAAGAGTGTACATCACTGTATTACCACATTCCTCACCCTGCATACTGATAGGTCATATACCACTTTCCTAGATCTTAAGTCAGCCTTTGACATTGCTACCCCACACGTCATTATGAGAGAACTTGCTAAAATGAATGTTGGAATGTTAATGTTAAAAAATTTTCAAACTGAAATAAATATATAACACTGTACGGTACAGTTGTGTTTAATTATGTTTTGCGATTCCTATGGAAAAGGTATTTGTGCACCAAGTACTACTAGGTCATTATGAGATATGCTGAATGTTGTCAATATACCATCTGAATACGCTTCACTTTGCGTTAATCATTGAACGTCCTAATGATTAAGGTCCCCAAAAGGACTTAATCAGACCTCAGTGGATAATTTTACTCTCTCTCTCTCTCTCTCTCTCTCTCTCTCTCTCTCTCTCTCTCTCTCTCTCTCTCTCTCTCTCTCTCTCTCTCTCTCTCTCTCTCTCTCTCTCTCTCTCTCTCTCTCTCACACACACTCTCACTCTCACTCTCTGTCTCTGTCTCTGTCTCTCTCTCTCTCTCTCTCTCTCTCTCTCTCTCTCTCTCTCTCTCTCTCTCTCTCTCTCTCTCTCTCTCTCTCTCTCTCTCTCTCTCTCTCTCTCTCTCTCTCTCTCTCAGAGCATCCCCTTATGTGTTGTATGTGGGTGCTGAAGTTCAGTCTCTTGTCTATGTATAGGTGAAGGAACTTTCCATAATTGTTATTGCTAATGTTTACTTGTAATACTGGGTATACATCCGGTGTTCTTACCCTCGACCGCGGCGAGGGTAAGCCGTGGCCGTATGGTCTGAAACCCACAAATATTTACAATGGGGGGTGGGGGGGGGGGGATAACATTTCCTCTTCAAGCACGCGCACACAAATGAACTATGTTACTTAACTGGAAGCACTCGTACAACATAATTTACACGATTTCTCAGGATAATTATACTTCTTACCAGCATATATACAGTATAGTACCTAGGAGGTTCTCTTCAATGGTATCTAAGATAATTAAAAGAACCCAAGCAAACCACTGTGGAAATGTGCAGGACAAACATATCAATTGTGACACTAGCTCTCCACTTATGGCATTTGCTTAATTTAGAAACTGTACTTGTGGTCGATCTCGAACCCATGTTGTTGATGTGACGATGTGTTATGAATTTTGTGGCTAGCTCCTCAAGATTGTAACTTGCTTAGATAAAAAAATTGTGTGTTCAGTCCCTGAACCCATTATGTGATAATTTAACTAAACTAAAAACTATAGTCTGGCGACGAAGCCTGAACTGCATAATGTAAATAGGGATTAACCAGAAAAAGATATAGGTGAAGAATAACATCAGGTAACTGCGTTAATTACAATATTAGATCAAACTAACATTGATTTTCAAAAGGTTGTAGATTTTCCATCAATGGAGAGCATCAGCCAAGAAGCCTTCTTTAAAATATGAATATCTTTCCTCACCCAATAAGATCTAATCTCTGAATAAAACGCAAAAAACGACTTGATTGTAACCTATCCACCGCTGCCCATTGGATGGGGGAGAGGGGGTTATGTGTAGGATAAACAAATCAATTGTGACACTAGCCCTCCATATATGTCAGTTGCTTAAATTATAAACTGTACTTGTGGTCGGTCTCGAGCCCATTGTTGATATGACAATGTGCATTGACTTTTGTAACTAGCTTATCAAGATTATAACTTCCTTGGCTATATGAATTGTGGGGCTCAGTCCCTGAGCCCATTATGCGCCTCTGTAACACTCCACTATCGCCCATAGGATGGGTATGGGGTGCATAATAAATGAACTAAAATAAGCTCTGCCTTTTTGATAACATATACAATTATAAGCTTTATTTGTGAATCTCAATTAATTAAGCAATATATCACAGAGCCTGTAGGGTTCGGTGAGATGAGCGAAGAGACATGGGAGATTTCACATAAGTACAGTACATGGTAGTTTAAGTAGCGAACGCATGTCAACGAATAACGAGTATATATAACAACACTATTGTCCTATGAAGTCGATTTAACTTCCAAACATATATTTTTTTAATAAATGTTAAATGTTTTCTGGCTAGCTATATTAGATTTTATTAAAAATACGTATTCTACTTGTTAACATTATAATTTAAATTTGTGATAATTTGTGCAGAGAAGTGCGACAACTGGATATGCCAACAAACACTTTCCAAACAACGATATATCTTGGATAAGTCGTTCCACAACATTGACGCTTGGACCGTCGACTTCCTTTGATGCTACTTATTTACTTATTTCATAATGAAATTATATTAGTTTGGAGTAAATATATGTTTTCTCATGTTCTGCATTCAGCACCCACATTATAGTAAATATACCATATTACTTCATTACTTAAATAATGCTAGGAGGGTTTGAGTAGCTTTGGGTCTTTAGTGGACAGAATCTCCAATAGATGGGGCGAGAGTCGCTCCCTCTCTCTCGCCCGAGCATTGTCGAAGCTTAATTTAAAATTGATATATCTTTGTTCTCGAACATGATATATTTCATTTGGTGAAATCATAATAATGTTCATATCTCGGTCTTTCTGGAGGCATATAAGATTTTAGGCTTTATTAGCGTATCTTTGATACGCTAATATAATATACAATATATCGGCAAGTGCGTAGGCGTCTGCACTCCATGCCCGACAAGCTACTGAGCGCTACTATAAAAACATATGTATCTTCACTTGAGCTATAAATATGTCTATTGTAATGTATTGAAAATGAAGCTCTTATTTCTATCTTGCTTAAGACATATAAAACATTTGTGTTTATTAACGAATTTACGTGAAATAAACATTGATCTGAGAGAGAGTTGCTCTGTCGTTCAGTCTGTACGGGGTGGGAGCTCCGTAATTTTTAAAATACATGTATCTTCATTAGAACTTTAAATATGTCTATGGTAAAGTGTTTAAAGTGAAGCTTATATGTCTGCCTTTCTTGAGACATATAAAACATATATGTTTATTAACGAATTCACGTGAAATAAACATTGTTCTGAGAGAGAGTTGCTCGGTCGATCAATCTGTCCGGGGTTAAAGCTCGGCTATTATAAAAGTACACGTATCTTCGCTTTAAATTTAAATATGCCCATGGTAAGGTATTTAGAATGAAGCTTATATTTCTATCTTTCTTGTGACATATAAAACTCTTACGTTTATTAAGGAATCTGTGTGAAATAGGCAAGGTTCTGAGATGAATGCTGCGGTTTTCGAGCTCGACGCGCGGCAATGGACGCCTTAAACATCCAGTGGGTGTTATTGGACCCTATACCCATTTTATTTGTGGTTGGAGCCCCATACCCATTCTATGGGTGGTTGGAGCCCCATACCCATCCTGTGGGTTGTAGTGGATGCCATACTCATCCTGTGGGTGGTATTGGACCCCATACCCTTCCTGTGGGTGGATGTGATCCCCGTACTCATCCTGTGGGTGGATGTAACCCTCATACCCATCCTGTGGGTGGTATTGGACCCCTTTCCCACCTAACAGGCGGTAGGTGACAATATACCCATCCTAGCTATAGTTGGTATAGTAGACACAATACCGTCCTGTTTGCAGTAGTTTACCCCATAGACATTCAAATGTAACATCGTTTTCTGTTAGCGTTCCTACAAAACATTCTTTAAAGATTTTTAAAGCCAAACTATGGTATATAATATTGATTGGTGAAGCACTGTTATTCTATGTAATAATTTATAGTGCTTATTATAATTTACTAAGAACAACTAATATTTCTCAAAACAAAACTACGAGCCTTCAATAGGATATAGCTGATCTGTAATATTATAAGAGCATGGACAACAGTAGGTAAATTTCACAACCCATGTGGGACCTGAAAACTACAATTTTCCTTATAATTGAACCAATCACGAATATTCTGCTATCTATGTTGACGGACGGGTACTGTGACACGTAAATTGGTACGTGAGGAAGAGTTTGGTCCTTGGTAAAAAAAGTAACTGGGAATATATCACATATTTACTAATTCATATTCAACATATTGACTTTAAGCATTAAGTCATATATGTGCTGTCTTGTGTGAGAACGGGTTGACTTTTTCTGGCCTGAAAATTATGATAATTTGGGCTATCATAAAGAATGCAATATGATTAAAATATAGCACCGTGATAAAGGAAACCTAATCCTAATTATAATGAAACTTATTTGGATTATTGGAATCCATTGTTGGAATGTTCTCTCAGATATTCAACTGCATGAGAAACAGTATCACTGGTTGAAATGGATGATGTTGGGCTGCTGTAAAATTTACCTAAAAAGTACAAAATTATTTAATACCAGGGATAAAATAGAATCAGTTTAGAATAATTATATACAGCTAAAGAACAAGGTAGGATGCATACACGTACCACCATCCAAAAATTGCATACGAGAGTTGTGACACGCAAATCTCGTAAACACTTTTTTCGTTACATATTAACTTCTTGGCGTGTTTTCAGTAACTAAACTGTGATAAAAATAAAATTAATACATGTGAAAATACAGGCAAAATATTAATGACATTTGAACAATGATACTTTACAGATAATACAGAAGACACATGAAAATTGGCACTGTAGGAGACATTGAAAAAACAGAAATAACATGATGTTTAACAGTAATAAGTTACAGGTTCTGAAGTATGGTGGGAACGAGGAAATTAAATGAAACAAGGAGTACAGGACACAATCAGACCTACTCTTAGAAGGAAAAAACATGTAAGAGATCTGAGAATTACGACGTCTGACAACCTGACATTTTGTGAACATAACTGAGCAAATATACTGGCGGCCAGGAAAATAATAGGATGGATTATGAGAACGCTAAAATTCAGAGACCCCACAGCACTGCTAATACTATTTAAATAACTGGTGTTGTCCCATCTTGAGTATTGCTCGGTACTCACTTCCCCTTTCTGAACAGGAGAGATCTCTGAATTAGATAGAATACAGAGACCATGAACAGCAAGCATAGAAATGATAAAACATCTAAATTATTGAGACCGTCTCAAAACTCTTTAAATGTACTCTCTGGACAGAAGACAAGAATGGTATCATATAATACATATATGGAAGATACTGGAGGGTCTGGTCCCAAATTTACACAGCATAATATAACAACATACTGGAGCTAAAGATACAGAAGGAAATTAATAATAAAAACAGTGAGAAGTAGAGGTGTCATAGGTACAATCAGAGAGCAGAGTCTTAACAGTAGGGGGGTCATGGGCTGTTTGCTAAGCCAGGCAAGGGTAGACAGGCTTGGCTAGGTTATGCTAAGAAGAAGTAGGCTAGGCTGATTTACTCAGCCAGTAATTTGGGGAAAAGGGGAGGGGGAAAACTCAATATAAGCCGGACTTGCAGCTTCCTGTTCCCTGACACAATATTTTTTTTACATCAGGCTTTCAGCACAGCCACATCAAAAACCCTGGTTATTTATTCATTTATATACAAGAAGGTAGACTCTGGTTAAGAGAGAACATTGGAATGATATTGATTTTACAATCTTGTAAAGCCACTAGCACTCATAGCGTTTCAGGCAAAACTCTAGTGATCTTATACCTACTCAAATGCTGGACTGGTCAAAGTCGTATCCATTTTGTTGCCCTATGACTGATGACTGTCAGTGTCTACTCTTCTGACATTCCCTTACTTTCTGCAATATTGTCAAACTAATAACAATTAGTAGTAGTTAAATATTAGCTGAATAATTGCAGCACTGATGTGCTGAAACCTAGCCTAAAACAACAGAGCCTAAGAATGACTAACCTGAGCTAAGAAATCCTAAGCTATGAATATTTTCGACAGTACACTGGTTGTTTTTGTTGATTTAGGGGCAACGACATCAGTAAACTGGTAATTAAACCATGTTTGGTACATAAACAAACACAAGGTGTATTTCTTTTAATTACAATAATAATAACGACAAAAAGTTAATAATTAATATACTTGTTAATCAAAATTCGCAAAATCTTGTTTTTCTTTGGGGAAAAAAAAACTTACAAGACATTTTGGAAAGAGATATGCAGATTATATCTTACAATTTCTTCCGTTATTTACACTAAAAAAACGTTTGAACTTAGTTAACAGTGGCCAATTACTTATATCTGATATTAACGTCCAAAAGAAGTTTAGGATGAAGTAACAAAGTACACATTTAAAAAAAAAACAAATTTTAGAATATATTAATACCTAAACAGTTTCTAAATGCAGTTATAAATTGTGCCAAACATTACATAATATTATTTACTAAGAAGCGTATGACAACTCCAAACGGCATGATTTCAACAGGATTTTATAGTTGTCAAAAAACCCTTGATTTTAATTAACAAGTAGTTGTCACAATGTGTTTTACATAATTATGAGGCAATTGAACCACCAAATTGTTGTGAATTATATATACACCATGGTAAATATCTTTATACAAAACAGTAAAATAATGACCATCTACATTAAATGATAACTAGGAAATAGTAACTGGAAACTTCATCTAAACGAAAACTCAATACCAATTTTTTTAGATGTTTTCCTTAATATAAAGATCAACAGTAAGGAATCTTATTCATTATGGACAAATTAACAAACAAATAAAACGATAATTTTCATTGGGGGAACATATATTAGAGCACACCTAGTCATATATTAGCATATACCTAGAACATATATTAGAGCATACATTAAAAGTAATGTGGTTTTTTAAAAATTGGGGGTTGTAAACCCACGGAACGACCTACCCGCCAAAGCCATAACATACGAAATTGTATACTTTTGCTTATTTATTATTCCATAAATGATTATTATTAATTTACGACGGCAATCGAGGTTTCCCATTAGGTAACTTACTGTACTCTGACTAAATGCTACTACAAAAGCTATATAAATCCATGGAAAGTCATAATGACCAGCGACATTAAAGTATAGAGTGTAAAATAGTAGATGTTATCTGTCAGTGAACGAAAAATACAATTCCAAATTTATTAGATGTTTTCCTAAATATATAGATCACCACGAAGGAATTTTCTGGATTATGGATTAATTAAGCCTAAAACATAAGTAATTTTTACTTGAAGAACAAATATCAAAACATGGTTTGTGAGTTATAGATACACAATATGTGGTATTTAATTAGAGAAAGCCCTTGGTAGCCGCATATGAGAATAATAGTAATTTTACCAAAAAAAAAAAAACGTCTAAAAAGTACCATTTTGTCAAACGACTAATGTTGACGTTATTTTTAAGAGGACAGGTTGCATTAACAGTGTCTCCTATGACCAACTTCTAGCTTTCCATGCATGTAATATTCTTTTGTCTTGGTGTCGAGAGTGGCTGATCTTAATTACCTCAATAACATTGTTCATCAATGTTATTGATAAACAATCGTCAAGGGACTTATCAATATTAGACATATATGTGCAAGTTATTGTACCCATTTATTGTTGTCCATTATGTGGAGTGTTTGACCATATGTTGATTTATTGGTAACTATTTTTTCCCAAGGAAGTGAAGGTTATGTGGTGAAGATATTGAGCACATGAACACATAAGATGTATGTACAGTTTTGGCCAGAAAGTGAAGGTTACGAGGTGATGATTTTGATCACATGAACACATTAGATGTATGTACAGTTTTGGCCAGAAAATGAAGGTTATGTGGTGAAGATATTGATCACATGAACACATTAGATGTATGTACAGTTTTGGCCAGAAAATGAAGGTTATGTGGTGAAGATATTGAGCACATGAACACATTAGATGTATGTACAGTTTTGGCCAGATAGTGAAGGTCATGTGGTGAAGATATTGAGCACATTAGATGTATGTAGTTTCGGCCAGGAAGTGAATGTCATGTGGTGAAGTTATTGAGCACATGAGTACATTAGATATATGTACAGTTTTGACCAAAGGTTCACTTCAGTTACAGAGGAGACAGTCAAATGTGATATAAGACAATTCACAACATGTTTTGTGATGTGGTGTAACGGGAGTGTTGAAGAGAGTTCAAGAAGGGTACACTGAGGGGTTGTGGGTCCAGCCTCAGTTAATATCATTATTTGCCATCGTCATTTATTTGTATTATATGTTCTATTTTTTGAATTAGGAGTTTATTTCGTACCTCTGCAGGTGTGGAAGTGAACCAAGAGTAATTAAAGCCCATCATTATTTCTCGAATACATATAGATACAAACCAGGATAGGAATAATCAAATTAGTGGGATAAACCTTAGGAGGCGTAGAGGATTCGAACCATGGTGGGTATTCCCACGCACACGCCCCAGACAATCAGGCCACAGCATGGGAAAAGGACTGCAATCTGGAGTTCTGCCGAACACACGAGGGTTTCCTGAGGCTTCTACTGAAGCCGGACAAGGATTTTCACACAATCCCCCCACCCCATGCACTCTGACAAAGTGCATGGGGGTAATCACATGTTAGTGTCATTACTCTGTGTATTAAAATAGGAACATCAGAGGTAGAACATTCCAAGATTACAGCAAGAATGCATGGGGGTATTGTGTGAAAATCTCCCTAGAGTTCACAGGGGATTGTGTGAAAATCCCCCAGGGTGCTTTGGGGGAGGATTGTGTGAAAATCTCCCTAAAGTGCATGTGGGATTGTGTGAAAATCCCCCAAAGTGCATTGGGGATTGCGTGAAAATCCACTAGAGTGCATGAGGGGGATTGTGTGAAAATCCTGGTCCGGCTTCAGTTGAAGCCTCAGAAAACTCTCGTGTGTTCAGCAGAACTCCAGGTTGCAATCCTTTTCCATGTTGTGGCTTGATTGTCTGAGGCATGTGCATTGAACTACCAAACACATAGATTGTTAGTGTGATTACTCGCTGTGAATCAAATACTGGCCTTCTTTAGTGATTGTGGTATAATTGAAAACTTGAACCCGACCAATACCAATACTTAAAATAACTCTTTGAGTGCCTGAGTCTAACCTAACTTAATCTAAATTTGTCCAAGGTGTTGTCTCTGCCTTACCATATACCTAATGTTCTCTCGTTCATATAATTTCCTCAGTAATCAGTCAAGTCTCCATGCACTTATGCAAGCATCTACCTCAGTATCATTGTAAAATCTTACTCTTAAATCTAATTTTACCCTATTCTTTCTTAAATTTTAAATTTAATTATTCTGATTTGTCATTTATTGAAATTAATTATTGATCTCATTTTGTTCCCTTAATTAAGTTCATATTAATTATAGGTTAAAGACCTAAGCTAAATATTATAAATTATCTAAGATTATTTTACTTTACAATCATCATTTGTTAATTTTGTATATATTCATCTTGACAGTCTACTTTTTTTTTTTTTTTTTTTGTTCTCTCCCCCAAACTTGTGTATCCTCCATGGCTATCTAGTGATCTTTATTCTACTTCTAATTGTTTCATTTCTTTTGTTTACCTGCATTTATTATTGTGTTTTGCTATAATTATTCTCTAATTATAGCAGACTTTGTACTTATGTAAGCATTTACCTCAGTGTCTTAGTAAAATCTTGCTCATAAATATAATCTTTCCCTGTTATTTTTGTTTTTGCTTATAATTTTTAAATTTAATTGTAATTTGATTTATACACCATTTATTGTAATTAATTACCAAGCTCATTTTTTTTTCTTTTTTTTTCTTAAGTTCATACTAATTAAAGGTTCACAACTAAGCTATATTAAATAATTGATTTTTAAGATTATCTTTACGATTATTATTTGTCTCTTTATTTTTTGCTATATATTATTCTTGTCAGTCTACTGTTTTTTCTTCTCTCTTAACCTAACTACTGTATCCTTCCTGGCTATCTACAGGGATCTTTACTCTACTTCTAATTATTTCTATTTTTTGTGTATCTACGTTTATTGTTGTGTTTTGCTACAATTACTTTCTATTTACAGCAGTTTTAGTATTTAACTGATCCTGTAATTGCTTATCTTATTGTATCGTGACATTATTGTATCTATATGCTTATTGATATTGATCCTGATCAAAATCTTCTGTCCCATATCCACACAAATCAGCACATTGATCATCATTATTGCAGGTATTACACAGCAAATCTTACAAAAAAACAAACTCCTAAATAGCACCTGCTTATCAGTTTACACCCAAAATGTTAGGTCACTTGGTAAACATTTTGATGATATAAATGCACTACTTACAGCACTAGGTACTAAATTATCTTTCATCATTTTAACAGAAACTTGGCTAAGTAAAGACTATACCCAACTCTACAATTTAGCTGGTTATAAAGCCATTCATAACTGCAGGCCTAATAAAAAAGAAGGTGGCACAGCAATATATTACAAAGATACCTTCATCTGCAATAGTGTCATCAGTGATAGAGACGACTATTGTGAATATACCTTTGCCAAGTTCTCCAGTAAATCCCTTAATTAAATCCTCTCTGACTATCGGTGCCATCTATAGATTTCCTAATACCAACATAGCTTCATTCTCAGATAACGTAAAGAATCTTATCATAAATAACAATCTCAACAAAAATCACATCATTCTAGGAGGTCATTTCAATATTGACCTGGGTCTTCAAAACAACCCTCAAGTTGACTATTTCCGTAACAGCATGCACTCCTGTATGCTAATCCCTACAATCACCAAGCCCACCGGAGTCACTCAAACATCTGTCACTACCCTGGATCACTTATGGACTAATATAACAGCTCCCCTTACATCTGGGGTAATCTATGACAGAACAACTGACCACTATCCTACCTTCCTCATAGCAAACATGGACACATCACCACCAGAAAGCAAGAAACTCTCATTCAGGCTACACAGTGAATCAGCTTTAGGCAATCTTTCTAATGCACTTCACAATATTAACTGGGAATCTGAATTTAATAATACACAGGATATAAACTCATTAACTAACCTCTTTCTCTCCAAAACTCTAAGCCTCTACAACACTCACTGTCCCCTCCTTACCAAACAAGTAACTGATAAAAGAAAAAATAACCCGTGGCTCACAAGTGGCATAATCAAATCAATCAACAAAAAACACGAATATGAAAAGAAATTTAGGTTTGGCCTAGTTACAAAGGAAGTAGTTAAGAGGTACTCATCAGTGCTTACCAGTATCATAAGAAAAGCTAAACTTTCATATTATGAGACTAGATTCAAAGAAGCAAAAGGCAACATGAAAAGCACATGGAAAACCATCTCTAACATCCTAGGAACTAAACAACACTCCCACAACCAGATAACACTCTCTAAGGATGGTCTTACACAGTCATCTGATTTAGAAATGGCGAATGAATTTAACAGCTTCTTTTCATCGGTTGGTGCTAACCTTGCCAGTAAAATCCCACAGACTCAGACACATATCAACACATATCTCTCAGGCAGCTATCCAAACTTTCTTCTCCTCTCACCAGTCAGCCCGACAGATGTTGTGTCCATCATACACTCACTAAAAACCAAAGCTGGGAACATCAGTGAAATACCATCCATTATATACAAGAGCGCCTCCCACGCCCTTGCCCCACCTATAGCTCTGCTGTTCAACAAGTCCCTTGAGTGTCATACCTTCCCTGATATCCTTAAAAAAGCAAGAGTAACACCAGTTCATAAAGGAGGTAATCCGGCAGACATAAACAATTATAGACCAATATCAAACCTACCCATACTATCAAAAATATTTGAAAAAAAATTATCTACAAACAGCTTTACTCCTACCTCGTAAAATTTGACATTCTTAGCCCCTGTCAGTTTGGCTTCCGCTCCCAAAAGAGTACCAACGATGCAATTATTAGTCTCCTTGATATAATTTACTCAGCCCTTGACAAAAATGAGTTTCCGATTGGACTCTTCATTGACCTGAGAAAGGCCTTTGATGCTGTTAATCACAATTACCTCTTACGTAAACTCCATCATTATGGAATTCGAGACCATACACTGGACTATATCCAATCCTATCTTAGTGATAGACACCAATGTGTAGCCATCAATAATATAACCTCTCCCACTCTACCAATAACCTTTGGAGTGCCACAGGGCAGCATTTTGGGACCTCTCCTATTTCTTATTTACATCAATGATTTGCCTAACGTCTCTAACATTCTGAAACCTATTTTGTTTGCTGATGATACTACCCTCATCTACTCTAACCCCAACCCACATACACTAAATAATGTTGTTAATAATGAACTAAAAAAAGTCCACCTATGGATGTCAACCAACAAACTAACACTTAACATAAAAAAGACCTACTACATCTTATTTGGAAGCAAATCTACAAATGCAATTCAGCTTCAGATAGACAATGTAAACATTAGCAATAAAAATGATGGAAAGTTTCTTGTCCTATTCCTAGACAAGAGACTCAACTTCAGCACCCACATACAACACATAACTAAGAAAGTCTCTAAAACAGTTGAGACTTTCTAAAATAGTCTCTAACTATTTAACACTGGGAAGGGATCAGGATAAGGATTTGGGATGGGGAAGGAATGGTGCCAAACCACTTGGACGGTCGGGGATTGAACGCCTAGGACTGCTACTGTGCATTTAAATTACTAACTTACCTGAGAGTCTATATCCCTACATGTCAATGTTTGTGTATACTGGTAATGTGAGGATCATACAAAAAATAATGGTAGCTGAACACCACAAAATGCTGAAGGACAACTTTATTAAAGTTGCATAATACGGTTATTGACATTCAATAATAGTAAGAAAAAGCAATGAGGACCCAAATGGGAGACCAGTGATCAAACAATTTCGAGGCCAGAGCCATATTTTGGAGCCAAATTCAGGCTCACTGCACGTATTCGCAGTTTGAAATTTCGACTTTTTATACCCAACATATGCCAAGTCCTGAAAGCGGCAGTGAGTCACATTTGTCCCAAACCTCCCTGCAGTTTTTAAAATATCTTAAACATCCCAATTTCAAGGCCTGAGCCATATTTTGGAGCCAAATTCAGGCTCACTGCACGTATTCGCAGTTTGAAATTACGACTTTTTATACCCAACATATGCCAAGTACTGAAAGCGGCGTTTGGTCATATTTGTCCCAAAGTCCCCTGCAGTTTTCAAAATATCCCAAACATCCCAATTTCAAGGCCTGAGCCATATTTTTGAGCCAAATTCTGGCTCTCTGCACGTATTCGCAGTTTGAAATAGCAACTTTTTTATACGCAACATATGCCAAGTACTGAAAGCGGCGTTTGGTCATATTAGTCCCAAACTCCCCTGCAGTTCTCAAAATATCCCAAACTTCCCAATTTCGAGGCTTGAGTCATATTTTGGAGCCGAATTCTGGCTTTCTGCACGTATTCGCAGTTTGAAATTTCGACTTTTTATACCCAACATATGCCAAGTCCTGAAAGTGGCAGTGAGTCACATTTTGCACAGACTCCCCTGCAGTTTTCAAAATATCCCAAATATCCTAATTTTGAGGCCTGAGCAATATTATGGAGCCAAATTCTGGCTCTCTGCACGTATTCGCGGTTTGAAATTGCGACTTTTTTATAACAACGTATGCCAAGTACTGAAAGTGGCGTTTGGTCACATTTGTCCCAATCCCCCGTGCAATTTTCAAAATATCCCAAACAACCCAATTTCGAGGCCTGAGCCATATTTTGGAGCCAAATTTTGGCTCTCTGCACGTATTCGCAGTTTGATATTTCGACTTTTTATACCCAACATATGCCAAGTACTGAAAGCAGCAGTGAGTCACATTTTGCACAAACTCCCCTGCAGTTTTAAAAATATCCCAAGCATCCCAATATTGAGGCCTGAGCCATATTTTGGAGCCAAATTCCGGCTCTCTGCACCTATTCGCAGTTTAATATTATGACTTTTTATACCCAACATATGCCAAGTACTGAAAGCGGCGTTTGGTCACATTTGTCCCAATCCCCCTGTAGTTTTCAAAATATCCCAAACATCCCAACTTCGAGGCCTGAGAAATATTTTGGAGCCAAATTCTGGCTCTCTGCACGTATTCGCAGTTTGAAATTACAACTTTTTTATACCCAACATATGTGAAGTACTGAAAGCGGTGTTTGGTCACACTTTGCACAATCTCCCCTGCAGTTTTCAAAATATCCCAAACATCCCAATATCGAGGCCTGAGCCATATTTTGGAGCCAAATTCTGGGTCACTGCACGTATTCGTAGTTTGATATTACGACTTTTTATACCCAACATATGCCAAGTACTGAAAGCGGCAATGAGTCACATTTTGCACAAATTCCCCTGCAGTTTTCAAAATATCCCAAACATCATAATTTCGAGGCCTTAGCCATATTTTGGAGCCAAATTCTGGCTCTCTGCACGTATTCGCAGTTTGAAATTACGACTTTTTATTCACAACATATTCCAAGTACTGAAAGCGGCAATGAGTCACATTTTGCACAAACTCCCCTGCAGTTTTCAAAATATCCAAAACATCCATATTTCGAGGCCTTAGCCATATTTTGGAGCCAAATTCTGGCTCTATGCACGTATTCGCAGTTTGATATTACGACTTTTTATACCCAACATATGCCAAGTCCTGAAAGCGGCAGTGAGTCACATTTTGCACAAACACCCCTGCAGTTTTCGAAATTTCCCAATTTCGAGGCCTCAGCCATATTTTGGAGCGAAATTCTGGCTCTCTGCACATATTCGCAGTTTGAAATTGCGACTTTTTTATACCCAACATATGCCAAGTACTGAGAGCGGCGTTTGGTCACATTTGTCCCAAACCTTCCTGCAGTTTTCAAAATATCCCAAACATCCCAGTTTCGAGGCCGGAGCCATATTTTGGAGCCAAATTCTGGCTCTATGCACGTATTCGCAGTTTGATATTACGACTTTTTATACCCAACATATGCCAAGTCCTGAAAGCGGCAGTGAGTCACATTTTGCACAAACTCTCCCGCAGTTTTCAAAATATCCAAAACATCCCAATTTCGAGGCCGGAGCCATATTTTGGAGCCAAATTCTGGCTCTCTGCACGTATACGCAGTTTGAAATTAATACTTTTTTATTCCCAACTTATGCGAAGTACTGAAAGCAGCGTTTGGTCACATTTGTCCCAAACCTTTTCTGCAGTTTTCAAAATATCCTAAACAACCCAATTTCGAGGCCAGAGCCATATTTTGGAGCCAAATTCAGGCTCACTGCACGTATTCGCAGTTTGAAATTTCGACTTTTTATACCCAACATATGCCAAGTCCTGAAAGCGGCAGTGAGTCACATTTTGCACAAACTCCCCTGCAGTTTTCAAAATATCCCAAATATCCCAATTTCGAGGCCTGAGCAATATTATGGAGAAAAATTCTGGCTCTCTGCACGTATTCGCAGTTTGAAATTGCGACTTTTTTATAACAACATATGCCAAGTACTGAAAGCAGCGTTTCGTCACATTTGTCCCAAACCTCCCTGCAGTTTTCAAAATATCTTAAACATCCCAATTTCAAGGCCTGAGCCATATTTTGGAGCCAAATTCAGGCTCATTGCACGTATTCGCAGTTTGAAGTTACGACATTTTATACCCAACATATGCCAAGTACTGAAAGCGGCGTTTCGTCACATATGTCCCAAACCTCCCTGCAGTTTTCAAAATATCCCAAACATCCCAATTTCAAGGCCTGAGCCATATTTTGGAGCCAAATTCTGGCTCTCTGCACGTATTCGCAGTTTGAAATTGCGACTTTTTTATATGCAACATATGCCAAGTACTGAAAGCGGCGTTTGGTCATATTTGTCCCAAACTCCCCTGCAGTTTTCAAAATATCCCAAACTTCCCAATTTCGAGGCTTGAGTCATATTTTGGAGCCGAATTCTAGCTTTCTGCACGTATTCGCAGTTTGAAATTCCGACCTTTTATACCCAACATATGCCAAGTCCTGAAAGCGGCAGTGAGTCACATTTTGCACAGACTCCCCTGCAGTTTTCAAAATATCCCAAATATCCCAATTTTGAGGCATGAGCAATATTATGGAGCCAAATTCTGGCTCTCTGCACGTATTCGCGGTTTGAAATTGCGACTTTTTTATAACAACGTATGCCAAGTACTGAAAGCGGCGTTTGGTCACTTTTGTCCCAATCCCCCGTGCAATTTTCAAAATATTCCAAACAACCCAATTTCGAGGCCTGAGCCATATTTTGGAGCCAAATTTTGGCTCTCTGCACGTATTCGCAGTTTGATATTACGACTTTTTATACCCAACATATGCCAAGTACTGAAAGCAGCAGTGAGTCACATTTTGCACAAACTCCCCTGCAGTTTTCAAAATATCCCAAACATCCCAATTTCGAGGCCTGAGCCATATTTTGGAGCCAAATTCTGGCTCTCTGCACGTATTCGCAGTTTGAAATTGCGACATTTTTATACCCAACATATGCCAAGTACTGAAAGCGGCGTTTGGTCACATTTTGCACAAACTCCCCTGCAGTTTTAAAAATATCCCAAGCATCCCAATATCGAGGCCTGAGCCATATTTTGGAGCCAAATTCTGGCTCTCTGCACCTATTCGCAGTTTAATATTATGACTTTTTATACCCAACATATGCCAAGTACTGAAAGCGGCGTTTGGTCACATTTGTCCCAATCCCCCTGTAGTTTTCAAAATATCCCAAACATCCCAACTTCGAGGCCTGAGAAATATTTTGGAGCCAAATTCTGGCTCTCTGCACGTATTCGCAGTTTGAAATTACGACTTTTTTATACCCAACATATGTGAAGTACTGAAAGCGGTGTTTGGTCACACTTTGCACAATCTCCCCTGCAGTTTTCAAAATATCCCAAACATCCCAATATCAAGGCCTGAGCCATATTTTGGAGCCAAATTCTGGGTCACTGCACGTATTCGCAGTTTGATATTACGACTTTTAATACCCAACATATGCCAAGTACTGAAAGCGGCAATGAGTCACATTTTGCACAAATTCCCCTGCAGTTTTCAAAATAACCCAAACATCATAATTTCGAGGCCTTAGCCATATTTTGGAGCCAAATTCTGGCTCTCTGCACGTATTCGCAGTTTGAAATTACGACTTTTTATACCCAACATATGCCAAGTCCTGAAAGCGGCAGTGAGTCACATTTTGCACAAACACCCCTGCAGTTTTCGAAATATCCCAATTTCGAGGCCTCAGCCATATTTTGCAGCGAAATTCTGGCTCTCTGCACGTATTCGCAGTTTGAAATTGCGACTTTTTTATACCCAACATATGCCAAGTACTGAAAGCGGCGTTTGGTCACATTTGTCCCAAACCTTCCTGCAGTTTTCAAAATATCCCAAACATCCCAGTTTAGAGGCCTGAGCCATATTTTGGAGCCAAATTCTTGCTCTATGCACGTATTCGCAGTCTGATATTATGACTTTTTATACCCAACATATGCCAAGTCCTGAAAGCGGCAGTGAGTCACATTTTGCACAAACTCTCCTGCAGTTTTCAAAATATCCCAAACATCCCAATTTCGAGGCCGGAGCCATATTTTGGAGCCAAATTCTGGCTCTCTGCACGTATACGCAGTTTGAAATTAATACTTTTTTATTCCCAACTTATGCAAAGTACTGAAAGCGGCGTTTGGTCACATTTGTCCCAAACCTTTTCTGCAGTTTTCAAAATATCCTAAACAACCCAATTTCGAGGCCAGAGCCATATTTTGGAGCCAAATTCTGGCTCTCTGCACGTATTCGCAGTTTGAAATTGCGACTTTTTTATAACATATGCCAAGTACTGAAAGCGGCGTTTGGTCATATTCGTCCCAAAGTCCCCTGCAGTTTTCAAAATATCCCAAACATCCCAATTTCAAGGCCTGAGCCGTATTTTGGAGCCAAATTCAGGCTCATTGCACGTATTCGCAGTTTGAAGTTACCACATTTTATACCCAACATATGCCAAGTACTGAAAGCGGCGTTTGGTCATATTTGTCCCAAAGTCCCCTGCAGTTTTCAAAATATCCCAAACATCCCAATTTCAAGGCCTGAGCCATATTTTGGAGCCAAATTCTGGCTCTCTGCACGTATTCGCAGTTTGAAATTGCGACTTTTTTATACGCAACATATGCCAAGTACTGAAAGCGGCGTTTGGTCATATTTGTCCCAAACTCCCCTGCAGTTTTCAAAATATCCCAAACTTCCCAATTTCGAGGCTTGAGTCATATTTTGGAGCCGAATTCTAGCTTTCTGCACGTATTCGCAGTTTGAAATTTCGACTTTTTATACCCAACATATGCCAAGTCCTGAAAGCGTCAGTGAGTCACATTTTGCACAGACTCCCCTGCAGTTTTCAAAATATCCCAAATATCCCAATTTTGAGGCCTCAGCCATATTTTGGAGCGAAATTCTGGCTCTCTGCACGTATTCGCAGTTTGAAATTGCGAATTTTTTATACCCAACATATGCCAAGTACTGAAAGCGGCGTTTGGTCACATTTGTCCCAAACCTTCCTGCAGTTTTAGAAATATCCCAAACAACCCAATTTCGAGGCCTGAGCCATATTTTGGAGCAAAATTCTGGCTCTCTGCAGGTATACGCAGTTTCGAAATTACGACTTTTTCATTCCCAACTTATGCGAAGTACTGAAAGCGGCGTTTGGTCACATTTGTCCCAAACCTCCCTGCAGTTTTCAAAATATCCTAAACAACCCAATTTCGAGGCCTGAGCCATATTTTGGAGCCAAATTCAGGCTCACTTCAAGTATTCGCAGTTTGAAATTTCGAATTTTATACCCAACATATGCAAAGTACTGAAAGCAGCAGTGAGTCACATTTTGCACAGACTCCCCTGCAGTTTTCAAAATATCCCAAATATCCCATTTTCGAGGCCTGAGCAATATTATGGAGCCAAATTCTTGCTCTCTGCACGTATTCGCGGTTTGAAACTGCGACTTTTTTATAACATATGCCAAGTACTGAAAGCGGCGTTTGGTCACATTTGTCCCAAACCTTCCTGCAGTTTTCAAAATATCCCAAACATCCCAATTTCGAGGCCTGAGCCATATTTTGGAGCCAAATTCTGGCTCTATGCACGTATTCGCAGTTTAAAATTACGACTTTTTATACCCAACATATGCCAAGTACTGAAAGCGGCGTTTGGTCATATTTGTCCCAAAGTCTCCTGCAGTTTTAAAAGTATCCCAAACATCCCAATTTCAAGGCCTGAGCCATATTTTTGAGCCAAATTCTGGCTCTCTGCACATATTCGCAGTTTGAAATTGCGACTTTTTTATAACAACATATGCCAAGTACTGAAAGCAGCGTTTGGTCATATTTGTCCCAAAGTCCTCTGCAGTTTTAAAAATATCCCAAACATCCCAATTTCAACGCCTAAGCCATATTTTGGAGCCAAATTCTGGTTCTCTGTACGTATTCGCAGTTTGATATTATGACTTCTAATACCCAAAATATGCCAAGTAATGATAGCGGCGTTTGGTCACATTTGTCCCAATCCCCCTGTAGTTTTCAAAATATCCCAAACATCCCAACTTCGAGGCCTGAGCCATATTTTGGAGCCAAACTCTGGCTCTCTGCACGTATTCGCAGTTTGATAATATGAATTCTTATACCCAACATATGCCAAGTACTGATAGCGGCGTTTGGTCACATTTGTCCCAATCCCCCCTGCAGTTTTCAAAATATCCCAAACATCCCAACTTCGAGGCCTGAGCCATATTTTGGAGCCAAATTCAGGCTCTCCGCACGTATTCGCAGTTTGATATTTCGACTTTTTATAAACAACATATGCCAAGTACTGAAAGCGGCAGTGAATCACATTTTGCACAAACTCCCCTGCAGTTTTCAAAATTTCCCAAACATCCCAATTTCGAGGCCTGAGCCATAATTTGGAGCCAAATTCTGGCTCTCAGTGTGTATTCGCAGTTTGAAATTGCAAATTTTATATCCAACATTTGCCAAGTACTGAAAGTGGCGTTTGGTCACATTTTGCACAAACTCCCCTGCAGTTTTAAAAATATCCCAAGCATCCCAATATCGAGGCCTGAGCCATATTTTGAGGTTAAATTCTGGCTCTCTGCGCCTATTCGCAGTTTGATATGACTTTTTATACCCAACATATGCAAAGTACTGAAAGCGGCATTTTGTCACATTTGTCCCAATCCCTCCCTGCAGTTTTCAAAATATCCCAAACATCCCAAATTCGAGGCCTGAGCTATATTTTGGAGCCAAATTCTGGCTCTCTGCACGCATTCGCAGTTTGAAATTACGACTTTTTTTTTACCTAACATATGCGAAGTACTGAAAGCGGCGTTTGGTCACATTTTGAACAAACTCCCCTGCCGTTTTCAAAATGTCCCAAACATTCCAATATCGAGGCCTGAGCCATATTTTGGAGCCAAATTCTGGCTCTCTGCACGTATTCGCAGTTTGATATTACGACTATTTATACCCAACATATGCCAAGTACTGAAAGCGGCGTTTGGTCACATTTGTCCCAAACCTTCCTGCAGTTTTCAAAATATCCTAAACAAGCCAATTTCGAGGCCTGAGCCATATTTTGGAGCCAAATTCAGGCTCACTGCACGTATTCGCAGTTTGAAATTACGACTTTTTATACCCAACATATGCCAAGTACTGAAAGCGGCATTTGGTCATATTTGTCCCAAAGTCCCCTGCAGTTTTCAAAATATCCCAAACTTCCCAATTTGAAGGCTTGAGTCATATTTTGGAGCCAAATTCTGGCTCCCAGCACGTATTCGCAATTTGAAATTTCGCCTTTTTATACCCAACATATGCCAAGTCCTGAAAGCGGCAGTGAGTCACATTTTGTACAAACTCCCCTGCAGTTTTCAAAATATCCCATATATCCCAATTTTGAGGCCTGAACAATATTATGGAGAAAAATTCTGGCTCTCTGCACGTATTCACAGTTTGAAATTGCGACTTTTTTATAACAACATATGCCAAGTACTGAAAGCGGCGTTTCGTCACATTTGTCCCATACCTCCCTGCAGTTTTCAAAATATCTTAAACATCCCAATTCCAAGGCCTGAGCCATATTTTGGAGCCAAATTCAGGCTCACTGCACGTATTCGCAATTTGAAATTACGACTTTTTATACCCAACATATGCCAAGTACTGAAAGCGGCGTTTGGTCATATTTGTCCCAAAGGCCCCTGCAGTTTTCAAAATATCCCAAACTTCCCAATTTCGAGGCTTGAGTCATATTTTGGAGCCAAATTCTGGCTCTCTGCACGTATTCGCAGTTTGAAATTTCAACTTTTTATACCCAACATATGCCAAGTACTAAAAGCGGCGTTTGGTCACATATTGCACAAACTCCCCTGCAGTTTTAATAATATCCCAAGCATCCCAATATCGAGGCCTGAGCCATATTTTGGAGCCAAATTCTGGCTCTCTGCACGTATTCGCAGTTTGATATTACGACTTTTTATACCCAACATATGCCAAGTACTGAAAGTGGCGTTTGGTCACATTTGTCCCAAACCTTCCTGCAGTTTTCAAAATATCCTAAACAAGCCAATTTCGAGGCCTGAGCCATATTTTGGAGCCAAATTCAGGCTCACTGCACGTATTCGCAGTTTGAAATTACGACTTTTTATACCCAACATATGCCAAGTACTGAAAGCGGCATTTGGTCATATTTGTCCCAAAGTCCCCTGCAGTTTTCAAAATATCCCAAACTTCCCAATTTCGAGGCTTGAGTCATATTTTGGAGCCAAATTCTGGCTCCCTGCACGTATTCGCAATTTGAAATTTCGCCTTTTTATACCCAACATATGCCAAGTCCTGAAAGCGGCAGTGAGTCACATTTTGAACAAACTCCCCTGCAGTTTTCAAAATATCCCAAATATCCCAATTTTGAGGCCTGAGCAATATTATGGAGAAAAATTCTGGCTCTCTGCACGTATTCGCAGTTTGAAATTGCGACTTTTTTATAACAACATATGCCAAGTACTGAAAGCGGCGTTTGGTCATATTTGTCCCAAAGGCCCCTGCAGTTTTCAAAAAATCCCAAACTTCCCAATTTCGAGGCTTGAGTCATATTTTGGAGCCAAATTCTGGCTCTCTGCACGTATTCGCAGTTTGAAATTTCGACTTTTTATACCCAACATATGCCAAGTACTAAAAGCGGCGTTTGGTCACATATTGCACAAACTCCCCTGCAGTTTTAAAAATATCCCAAGCATCCCAATATCGAGGCCTGAGCCGCATTTTGGAGCCAAATTCTGGCTCTCTACACCTATACGCAATTTGATATTATGACTTTTTATACGCAACATATGCCAAGTACTGAGAGCGGCGTTTGGTCACATTTGTCCCAATCCCCCCCTGCAGTTTTCAAAATATCCCAAACATCCCAACTTCGAGGCCTGAGCCATATTTTGGAGCCAAATTCTGGCTCTCTGCACGTATTCGCAGTTTGAAATTACGAGTTTTTTTTTACCTAACATATGCGAAGTACTGAAAGCGGCGTTTGGTCAGATTTTGCACAAACTCCCCTGCCGTTTTCAAAATAACCCAAACATTCCAATATCGAGGCCTGAGCCATATTTTGGAGCCAAATTCTGGCTCTCTGCACGTATTCGCAGTTTGATATTACGACTTTTTATACCCAACATATGCCAAGTACTGAAAGCGGCAATGAGTCACATTTTGCACAAACTCCCCTGCAGTTTTCAAAATAACCCAAATATCATAATTTCGAGGCCTTAGCCATATTTTGGAGCCAATTTCTGGCTCTCTGCACGTATTCGCAGTTTGAAATTACGACTTTTTATGCTCAACATATTCCAAGTACTGAAAGCGGCAATGAGTCACATTTTGCACAAACTTCCCTGCAGTTTTCAAAATATCCAAAACATCCATATTTCGAGGCCTTAGCCATATTTTGGAGCCAAATTCTGGCTCTATGCACGTATTCGCAGTTTGATATTACGACTTTTTATACCCAACATATGCCAAGTCCTGAAAGCGGCAGTGAATCACATTTTGCACAAACACCCCTGCAGTTTTCGAAATATCCCAATTTCGAGGCCTCAGCCATATTTTGGAGCGAAATTCTGGCTCTCTGCACGTATTCGCAGTTTGAAATTGCGAATTTTTTATACACAACATATGCCAAGTACTGAAAGCGGCGTTTGGTCACATTTGTCCCAAACCTTCCTGCAGTTTTCAAAATATCCCAAACAACCCAATTTCGAGGCCTGAGCCATATTTAGGAGCAAAATTCTGGCTCTATGCACGTATTCGCAGTTTGAAATTACGACTTTTTATACCAAACATATGCCACGTACTGAAAGTGGCAGTGAGTCACATTTTGCACAAACTCTCCTGCAGTTTTCAAAATATCCCAAACATCCCAATTTCGAGGCCTGACCCATATTTTGGAGCCAAATTCTGGCTCTATGCACGTATTCGCAGTTTGAAATTACGACTTTTTATACCAAACATATGCCACGTACTGAAAGCGGCGTTTGGTCATATTTGTCCCAAAGTCTCCTGCAGTTTTAAAAATATCCCAAACATCCCAATTTCAAGGCCTGAGCCATATTTTTGAGCCAAATTCTGGCTCTCTGCACGTATTCGCAGTTTGAAATTGCGATTTTTTATAACAACATATGCCAAGTACTGAAAGCGGCGTTTGGTCATATTTGTCCCAAAGTCCCCTGCAGTTTTCAAAATATCCCAAACATCCCAATTTCAAGGCCTGAGCCATATTTTGGAGCCAAATTCTGGCTCTCTGCACGTATTCGCAGTTTGAAATTGCGACTTTTTTATACGCAACATATGCCAAGTACTGAAAGCGGCGTTTGGTCATATTTGTCCCAAACTCCCCTGCAGTTTTCAAAAT
Source organism: Procambarus clarkii (assembly GCF_040958095.1). Classification (NCBI taxonomy): domain Eukaryota; kingdom Metazoa; phylum Arthropoda; class Malacostraca; order Decapoda; family Cambaridae; genus Procambarus; species Procambarus clarkii. The sequence goes on from NC_091221.1 coordinate 17,019,616, forward strand.
ATCCCAAACTTCTCAATTTCGAGGCTTGAGTCATATTTTGGAGCCGAATTCTGGCTTTCTGCACGTATTCGCAGTTTGAAATTTCGACTTTTTATACCCAACATATGCCAAGTCCTGAAAGCGGCAGTGAGTCACATTTTGCACAGACTTCCCTGCAGTTTTCAAAATATCCCAAATATCCCAATTTCGAGGCCTGAGCAATATTATGGAGCCAAATTCTGGCTCTCTGCACGTATTCGCGGTTTGAAATTGCGACTTTTTTATAACAACATATGCCAAGTACTGAAAGCGGCGTTTGGTCATATTTGTCCCAAAGTCCCCTGCAGTTTTCAAAATATTCCAAACATCCCAATTTCAAGGCCTGAGCCATATTTTGGAGCCAAATTCTGGCTCTCTGCACGTATTCGCAGTTTGAAATTGCGACTTTTTTATACGCAACATATGCCAAGTACTGAAAGCGGCGTTTGGTCATATTTGTCCCAAAGTCCCCTGCAGTTTTCAAAATATCCCAAACATCCCAATTTCAAGGCCTGAGCCATATTTTGGAGCCAAATTCTGGCTCTCTGCACGTATTCGCAGTTTGAAATTGCGACTTTTTTATACGCAACATATGCCAAGTACTGAAAGCGGCGTTTGGTCATATTTGTCCCAAACTCCCCTGCAGTTTTCAAAATATCCCAAACTTCTCAATTTCGAGGCTTGAGTCATATTTTGGAGCCGAATTCTGGCTTTCTGCACGTATTCGCAGTTTGAAATTTCGACTTTTTATACCCAACATATGCCAAGTCCTGAAAGCGGCAGTGAGTCACATTTTGCACAGACTTCCCTGCAGTTTTCAAAATATCCCAAATATCCCAATTTCGAGGCCTGAGCAATATTATGGAGCCAAATTCTGGCTCTCTGCACGTATTCGCGGTTTGAAATTGCGACTTTTTTATAACAACATATGCCAAGTACTGAAAGCGGCGTTTGGTCATATTTGTCCCAAAGTCCCCTGCAGTTTTCAAAATATTCCAAACATCCCAATTTCAAGGCCTGAGCCATATTTTGGAGCCAAATTCTGGCTCTCTGCACGTATTCGCAGTTTGAAATTGCGACTTTTTTATACGCAACATATGCCAAGTACTGAAAGCGGCGTTTGGTCATATTTGTCCCAAACTCCCCTGCAGTTTTCAAAATATCCCAAACTTCCCAATTTCGAGGCTTGAGTCATATTTTGGAGCCGAATTCTAGCTTTCTGCACGTATTCGCAGTTTGAAATTTCGACTTTTTATACCCAACATATGCCAAGTCCTGAAAGCGTCAGTGAGTCACATTTTGCACAGACTCCCCTGCAGTTTTCAAAATATCCCAAATATCCCAATTTTGAGGCCTCAGCCATATTTTGGAGCGAAATTCTGGCTCTCTGCACGTATTCGCAGTTTGAAATTGCGAATTATTTATACCCAACATATGCCAAGTACTGAAAGCGGCGTTTGGTCACATTTGTCCCAAACCTTCCTGCAGTTTTCAAAATATCCCAAACAACCCAATTTCGAGGCCTGAGCCATATTTTGGAGCAAAATTCTGGCTCTCTGCAGGTATACGCAGTTTCGAAATTACGACTTTTTCATTCCCAACTTATGCGAAGTACTGAAAGCGGCGTTTGGTCACATTTGTCCCAAACCTCCCTGCAGTTTTCAAAATATCCTAAACAACCCAATTTCGAGGCCTGAGCCATATTTTGGAGCCAAATTCAGGCTCACTGCAAGTATTCGCAGTGTGAAATTTCGAATTTTATACCCAACATATGCAAAGTACTGAAAGCAGCAGTGAGTCACATTTTGCACAGACTCCCCTGCAGTTTTCAAAATATCCCAAATATCCCATTTTCGAGGCCTGAGCAATATTATGGAGCCAAATTCTTGCTCTCTGCACGTATTCGCGGTTTGAAACTGCGACTTTTTTATAACATATGCCAAGTACTGAAAGCGGCGTTTGGTCACATTTGTCCCAAACCTTCCTGCAGTTTTCAAAATATCCCAAACATCCCAATTTCGAGGCCTGAGCCATATTTTGGAGCCAAATTCTGGCTCTATGCACGTATTCGCAGTTTAAAATTACGACTTTTTATACCCAACATATGCCAAGTACTGAAAGCGGCGTTTGGTCATATTTGTCCCAAAGTCTCCTGCAGTTTTAAAAATATCCCAAACATCCCAATTTCAAGGCCTGAGCCATATTTTTGAGCCAAATTCTGGCTCTCTGCACATATTCGCAGTTTGAAATTGCGACTTTTTTATAACAACATATGCCAAGTACTGAAAGCAGCGTTTGGTCATATTTGTCCCAAAGTCCTCTGAAGTTTTAAAAATATCCCAAACATCCCAATTTCAACGCCTAAGCCATATTTTGGAGCCAAATTCTGGTTCTCTGTACGTATTCGCAGTTTGATATTATGACTTCTAATACCCAAAATATGCCAAGTAATGATAGCGGCGTTTGGTCACATTTGTCCCAATCCCCCTGTAGTTTTCAAAATATCCCAAACATCCCAACTTCGAGGCCTGAGCCATATTTTGGAGCCAAACTCTGGCTCTCTGCACGTATTCGCAGTTTGATAATATGAATTCTTATACCCAACATATGCCAAGTACTGATAGCGGCGTTTGGTCACATTTGTCCCAATCCCCCCTGCAGTTTTCAAAATATCCCAAACATCCCAACTTCGAGGCCTGAGCCATATTTTGGAGCCAAATTTAGGCTCTCCGCACGTATTCGCAGTTTGATATTTCGACTTTTTATAAACAACATATGCCAAGTACTGAAAGCGGCAGTGAATCACATTTTGCACAAACTCCCCTGCAGTTTTCAAAATATCCCAAACATCCCAATTTCGAGGCCTGAGCCATATTTTGGAGCCAAATTCTGGCTCTCTACACCTATACGCAATTTGATATTATGACTTTTTAAATATGGCTCAGGCCTCGATATTGGGATGCTTGGGATATTTTTAAAACTGCAGGGGAGTTTGTGCAATATGTGACCAAACGCCGCTTTTAGTACTTGGCATATGTTGGGTATAAAAAGTCGAAATTTCAAACTGCGAATACGTGCAGAGAGCCAGAATTTGGCTCCAAAATATGACTCAAGCCTCGAAATTGGGAAGTTTGGGATATTTTGAAAACTGCAGGGGCCTTTGGGACAAATATGACCAAACGCCGCTTTCAGTACTTGGCATATGTTGTTATAAAAAAGTCGCAATTTCAAACTGCGAATACGTGCAGAGAGCCAGAATTTTTCTCCATAATATTGCTCAGGCCTCAAAATTGGGATATTTGGGATATTTTGAAAACTGCAGGGGAGTCTGTGCAAAATGTGGCTCTCAGTGTGTATTCGCAGTTTGAAATTGCAAATTTTATATCCAACATTTGCCAAGTACTGAAAGTGGCGTTTGGTCACATTTTGCACAAACTCCCCTGCAGTTTTAAAAATATCCCAAGCATCCCAATATCGAGGCCTGAGCCATATTTTGGAGTTAAATTCTGGCTCTCTGCGCCTATTCGCAGTTTGATATGACTTTTTATACCCAACATATGCAAAGTACTGAAAGCGGCATTTTGTCACATTTGTCCCAATCCCTCCCTGCAGTTTTCAAAATATCCCAAGCATCCCAATATCGAGGCCTGAGCTATATTTTGGAGCCAAATTCTGGCTCTCTGCACGTATTCGCAGTTTGATATTACGACTTTTTATGCCCAACATATGCCAAGTACTGAAAGCGGCGTTTGGTCACATTTGTCCCAAACCTTCCTGCAGTTTTCAAAATATCCTAAACAAGCCAATTTCGAGGCCTGAGCCATATTTTGGAGCCAAATTCAGGCTCACTGCACGTATTCGCAGTTTGAAATTACGACTTTTTATACCCAACATATGCCAAGTACTGAAAGCGGCATTTGGTCATATTTGTCCCAAAGTCCCCTGCAGTTTTCAAAATATCCCAAACTTCCCAATTTCGAGGCTTGAGTCATATTTTGGAGCCAAATTCTGGCTCCCTGCACGTATTCGCAATTTGAAATTTCGCCTTTTTATACCCAACATATGCCAAGTCCTGAAAGCGGCAGTGAGTCACATTTTGAACAAACTCCCCTGCAGTTTTCAAAATATCCCAAATATCCCAATTTTGAGGCCTGAGCAATATTATGGAGAAAAATTCTGGCTCTCTGCACGTATTCGCAGTTTGAAATTGCGACTTTTTTATAACAACATATGCCAAGTACTGAAAGCGGCGTTTGGTCATATTTGTCCCAAAGGCCCCTGCAGTTTTCAAAATATCCCAAACTTCCCAATTTCGAGGCTTGAGTCATATTTTGGAGCCAAATTCTGGCTCCCTGCACGTATTCGCAATTTGAAATTTCGCCTTTTTATACCCAACATATGCCAAGTCCTGAAAGCGGCAGTGAGTCACATTTTGAACAAACTCCCCTGCAGTTTTCAAAATATCCCAAATATCCCAATTTCGAGGCTTGAGTCATATTTTGGAGCCAAATTCTGGCTCTCTGCACGTATTCGCAGTTTGAAATTTCGACTTTTTATACCCAACATATGCCAAGTACTAAAAGCGGCGTTTGGTCAGATTTTGCACAAACTCCCCTGCCGTTTTCAAAATATCCCAAACATTCCAATATCGAGGCCTGAGCCATATTTTGGAGCCAAATTCTGGCTCTCTGCACGTATTCGCAGTTTGATATTACGACTTTTTATACCCAACATATGCCAAGTACTGAAAGCGGCAATGAGTCACATTTTGCACAAACTCCCCTGCAGTTTTCAAAATAACCCAAATATCATAATTTCGAGGCCTTAGCCATATTTTGGAGCCAAATTCTGGCTCTCTGCACGTATTCGCAGTTTGAAATTACGACTTTTTATGCTCAACATATTCCAAGTACTGAAAGCGGCAATGAGTCACATTTTGCACAAACTCCCCTGCAGTTTTCAAAATATCCAAAACATCCATATTTCGAGGCCTTAGCCATATTTTGGAGCCAAATTCTGGCTCTATGCACGTATTCGCAGTTTGATATTACGACTTTTTATACCCAACATATGCCAAGTCCTGAAAGCGGCAGTGAATCACATTTTGCACAAACACCCCTGCAGTTTTCGAAATATCCCAATTTCGAGGCCTCAGCCATATTTTGGAGCGAAATTCTGGCTCTCTGCACGTATTCGCAGTTTGAAATTGCGAATTTTTTATACACAACATATGCCAAGTACTGAAAGCGGCGTTTGGTCACATTTGTCCCAAACCTTCCTGCAGTTTTCAAAATATCCCAAACAACCCAATTTCGAGGCCTGAGCCATATTTAGGAGCAAAATTCTGGCTCTATGCACGTATTCGCAGTTTGAAATTACGACTTTTTATACCAAACATATGCCACGTACTGAAAGTGGCAGTGAGTCACATTTTGCACAAACTCTCCTGCAGTTTTCAAAATATCCCAAACATCCCAATTTCGAGGCCTGACCCATATTTTGGAGCCAAATTCTGGCTCTATGCACGTATTCGCAGTTTGAAATTACGACTTTTTATACCAAACATATGCCACGTACTGAAAGCGGCGTTTGGTCATATTTGTCCCAAAGTCTCCTGCAGTTTTAAAAATATCCCAAACATCCCAATTTCAAGGCCTGAGCCATATTTTTGAGCCAAATTCTGGCTCTCTGCACGTATTCGCAGTTTGAAATTGCGATTTTTTATAACAACATATGCCAAGTACTGAAAGCAGCGTTTTGTCATATTTGTCCCAAAGTCCTCTGCAGTTTTAAAAATATCCCAAACATCCCAATTTCAAGACCTAAGCCATATTTTGGAGCCAAATTCTGTTTCTCTGTATGTATTCGCAGTTTGATATTATCACTTCTAATACCCAAAATATGCCAAGTACTGATATAGCGGCGTTTGGTCACATTTGTCCCAATCCCCCTGTAGTTTTTTAAAATATCCCAAACATCCCAACTTCGAGGCCTGAGCCATATTTTGGAGCCAAATTCTGGCTCTCTGCACGTATTCGCAGTTTGAAATTACGACTTTTTTATACCCAACATATGTGAAGTTCTGAAAGCGGCGTTTGGTCACACTTTGCACAATCTCCCCTGCAGTTTTCAAAATATCCCAAACATCCCAATATCGAGGCCTGAGCCATATTTTGGTGCCAAATTCTGGCTCTCTGCACGTATTCGCAGTTTGATAATATGACTTCGTATACCCAACATATGCCAAGTACTGATAGCGGCGTTTGGTCACATTTGTCCCAATCCCCCATGCAGTTTTCAAAATATCCCAAACATCCCAACTTCGAGGCCTGAGCCATATTTTGGAGCCAAATTCAGGCTCTCCGCACGTATTCGCAGTTTGATATTTCGACTTTTTATGAACAACATATGCCAAGTACTGAAAGCGGCAGTGAATCACATTTTGCACAAACTCCCCTGCAGTTTCCAAAATATCCCAAACATCCCAATTTCGAGGCCTGAGCCATATTTTGGAGCGAAATTCTGGCTCTCAGCGTGTATTCGCAGTTTGAAATTGCGACTTTTTTATACCCAACATTTGCCAAGTACTGAAAGTGGCGTTTGGTCACATTTTGCACAAACTCCCCTGCAGTTTTAAAAATATCCCAAGTATCCCAATATGGAGGCCTGAGCCATATTTTGGAGCCAAATTCTGGCTCTCTGTGCCTATTCGCAGTTTGATATTATGACTTTTTATACCCAACATATGCCAAGTACTGAAAGCGGCGTTTGGTCACATTTGTCCCAATCCCTCCCTGCAGTTTTCAAAATATCCCAAACATCCCAACTTCGAGGCCTGAGCTATATTTTGGAGCCAAATTCTGGCTCTCTGCACGTATTCGCTGTTTGAAATTACGACTTTTTTTTTACCTAACATATGCGAAGTACTGAAAGCGGCGTTTGGTCACATTTTGCACAAACTCCCCTGCCGTTTTCAAAATATCCCAAACATTCCAATATCGAGGCCTGAGCCATATTTTGGAGCCAAATTCTGGCTCTCTGCACGTATTTGCAGTTTGATATTACGACTTTTTATACCCAACATATACCAAATACTGAAAGCGGCGTTTGGTCACATTTGTCCCAAACCTTCCTGCAGTTTTCAAAATATCCTAAACAACCCAATTTCGAGGCCTGAGCCATATTTTGGAGCCAAATTCAGGCTCACTGCACGTATTCGCAGTTTGAAATTATGACTTTTTATACCCAACATATGCCAAGTCCTGAAAGCGGCAGTGAGTCACATTTTGCACAAACTCCCCTGCAGTTTTCAAAATATCCCAAATATCCCAATTTTGAGGCCTGAGCAATATTATGGAGAAAAATTCTGGCTCTCTGCACGTATTTGCAGTTTGAAATTGTGACTTTTTTATAACAACATATGCCAAGTACTGAAAGCGGCGTATCGTCACATTTGTCCCAAACCTCCCTGCAGTTTTCAAAATATCTTAAACATCCCAATTTCAAGGCCTGAGCCATATTTTGGAGCCAAATTCAGGCTCACTGCACGTATTCGCAATTTGAAATTACGACTTTTTATACCCAACATATGCCAAGTACTGAAAGCGGCGTTTGGTCATATTTGTCCCAAAGTCCCCTGCAGTTTTCAAAATATCCCAAACTTCCCAATTTCGAGGCTTGAGTCATATTTTGGAGCCAAATTCTGGCTCACTGCACGTATTCGCAGTTTGAAATTACGACTTTTTATACCCAACATATGCCAAGTACTGAAAGCGGCGTTTGGTCATATTTGTCCCAAAGTCCCCTGCAGTTTTCAAATTATCCCAAACATTCCAATTTCAAGGCCTGAGCCAAAATTTATGAGCCAAATTCTGGCTCTCTGCACGTATTCGCAGTTTGAAATTGCGACTTTTTTATAACAACATATGCCAAGTACTGAAAGCGGCGTTTGGTCATATTTGTCCCAAAGTCCCCTGCAGTTTTAAAAATATCCCAAACATCCCAACTTCGAGGCCCGAGCCATATTTTGGAGCCAAATTCTGGCTCTCTGCACCTATTCGCAGTTTGATATTATGACTTTTTATACCCAACTTATGCCAAGTACTGAAAGCAGCGTTTGGTCACATTTGTCCCAATCCCCCCCTGCAGTTTTCAAAATATCCCAAACATCTCAACTTCGAGGCCTGAGAAATATTTTGGAGCCAAATTCTGGCTCTCTGCACGTATTCGCAGTTTGAAATTACGAATTTTTTATACCCAACATATGTGAAGTACTGAAAGCGGCGTTCGATCACACTTTGCACAATCTCCCCTGCAGTTTTCAAAATATCCCAAACATCCCAATATCGAGGCCTGAGCCATATTTTGGAGCCAAATTCTGGCTTTCTGCACGTATTCGCGGTTTGAATTTACGACTTTTTATACCCAACATATGCCAAGTACTGAAAGCAGCAAAGAGTCACATTTTGCACAAATTCCCCTGCAGTTTTCAAAATAACCCAAACATCATAATTTCGAGGCCTTAGCCATATTTTGGAGCCAAATTCTGGCTCTCTGCACGTATTCGCAGTTTGAAATTACGACTTTTTATACTCAACATATTCCAAGTACTGAAAGCAGCAATGAGTCACATTTTGCACAAACTCCCCTGCAGTTTTCAAAATATCCAAAACATCCATATTTCGAGGCCTTAGCCATATTTTGGAGCCAAATTCTGGCTCTATGCACGTATTCACAGTTTGATATTACGACTTTTTATAACAACATATGCCAAGTCCTGAAAGCGGCAGTGAATCACATTTTGCACAAACACCCCTGCAGTTTTCGAAATATCCCAATTTCGAGGCCTCAGCCATATTTTGGAGCGAAATTCTGGCCCTCTGCACGTATTCGCAGTTTGAAATTGCGAATTTTTTATACCCAACATATGCCAAGTACTGAAAGCGGCGTTTGGTCACATTTGTCCCAAACCTTCCTGCAGTTTTCAAAATAACCCAAACAACCCAATTTCGAGGCCTGAGCCATATTTTGGAGCAAAATTCTGGCTCTATGCACGTATTCGCAGTTTGATATTACGACTTTTTATACCCAAAATATGCAAAGTCCTGAAAGTGGCAGTGAGTCACATTTGTCCCAAACCTCCCTGCAGTTTTCAAAATATCCTAAACAACCCAATTTCGAGGCCTGAGCCATATTTTGGAGCCAAATTCAGGCTCACTGCAAGTATTCGCAGTTTGAAATTTCGACTTTTTATACCCAACATATGCCAAGTACTGAAAGCAGCAGTGAGTCACATTTTGCACAGACTCCCCTGCAGTTTTCAAAATATCCCAAATATCCCAATTTCGAGGCCTGAGCCATATTTTGGAGCCAAATTCTGGCTCTCTACACCTATACGCAATTTGATATTATGACTTTTTAAATATGGCTCAGGCCTCGATATTGGGATGCTTCGGATATTTTTAAAACTGCAGGGGAGTTTGTGCAATATGTGACCAAACGCCGCTTTTAGTACTTGGCATATGTTGGGTATAAAAAGTCGAAATTTCAAACTGCGAATACGTGCAGAGAGCCAGAATTTGGCTCCAAAATATGACTCAAGCCTCGAAATTGGGAAGTTTGGGATATTTTGAAAACTGCAGGGGCCTTTGGGACAAATATGACCAAACGCCGCTTTCAGTACTTGGCATATGTTGTTATAAAAAAGTCGCAATTTCAAACTGCGAATACGTGCAGAGAGCCAGAATTTTTCTCCATAATATTGCTCAGGCCTCAAAATTGGGATATTTGGGATATTTTGAAAACTGCAGGGGAGTCTGTGCAAAATGTGGCTCTCAGTGTGTATTCGCAGTTTGAAATTGCAAATTTTATATCCAACATTTGCCAAGTACTGAAAGTGGCGTTTGGTCACATTTTGCACAAACTCCCCTGCAGTTTTAAAAATATCCCAAGCATCCCAATATCGAGGCCTGAGCCATATTTTGGAGTTAAATTCTGGCTCTCTGCGCCTATTCGCAGTTTGATATGACTTTTTATACCCAACATATGCAAAGTACTGAAAGCGGCATTTTGTCACATTTGTCCCAATCCCTCCCTGCAGTTTTCAAAATATCCCAAGCATCCCAATATCGAGGCCTGAGCTATATTTTGGAGCCAAATTCTGGCTCTCTGCACGTATTCGCAGTTTGATATTACGACTTTTTATGCCCAACATATGCCAAGTACTGAAAGCGGCGTTTGGTCACATTTGTCCCAAACCTTCCTGCAGTTTTCAAAATATCCTAAACAAGCCAATTTCGAGGCCTGAGCCATATTTTGGAGCCAAATTCAGGCTCACTGCACGTATTCGCAGTTTGAAATTGCGACTTTTTATACCCAACATATGCCAAGTACTGAAAGCGGCATTTGGTCATATTTGTCCCAAAGTCCCCTGCAGTTTTCAAAATATCCCAAACTTCCCAATTTCGAGGCTTGAGTCATATTTTGGAGCCAAATTCTGGCTCCCTGCACGTATTCGCAATTTGAAATTTCGCCTTTTTATACCCAACATATGCCAAGTCCTGAAAGCGGCAGTGAGTCACATTTTGAACAAACTCCCCTGCAGTTTTCAAAATATCCCAAATATCCCAATTTTGAGGCCTGAGCAATATTATGGAGAAAAATTCTGGCTCTCTGCACGTATTCGCAGTTTGAAATTGCGACTTTTTTATAACAACATATGCCAAGTACTGAAAGCGGCGTTTGGTCATATTTGTCCCAAAGGCCCCTGCAGTTTTCAAAATATCCCAAACTTCCCAATTTCGAGGCTTGAGTCATATTTTGGAGCCAAATTCTGGCTCTCTGCACGTATTCGCAGTTTGAAATTTCGACTTTTTATACCCAACATATGCCAAGTACTAAAAGCGGCGTTTGGTCACATATTGCACAAACTCCCCTGCAGTTTTAAAAATATCCCAAGCATCCCAATATCGAGGCCTGAGCCATATTTTGGAGCCAAATTCTGGCTCTCTACACCTATACGCAATTTGATATTATGACTTTTTATACGCAACATATGCCAAGTACTGAAAGCGGCGTTTGGTCACATTTGTCCCAATCCCCCCCTGCAGTTTTCAAAATATCCCAAACATCCCAACTTCGAGGCCTGAGCCATATTTTGGAGCCAAATTCTGGCTCTCTGCACGTATTCGCAGTTTGAAATTACGAGTTTTTTTTTACCTAACATATGCGAAGTACTGAAAGCGGCGTTTGGTCAGATTTTGCACAAACTCCCCTGCCGTTTTCAAAATATCCCAAACATTCCAATATCGAGGCCTGAGCCATATTTTGGAGCCAAATTCTGGCTCTCTGCACGTATTCGCAGTTTGATATTACGACTTTTTATACCCAACATATGCCAAGTACTGAAAGCGGCAATGAGTCACATTTTGCACAAACTCCCCTGCAGTTTTCAAAATAACCCAAATATCATAATTTCGAGGCCTTAGCCATATTTTGGAGCCAAATTCTGGCTCTCTGCACGTATTCGCAGTTTGAAATTACGACTTTTTATGCTCAACATATTCCAAGTACTGAAAGCGGCAATGAGTCACATTTTGCACAAACTCCCCTGCAGTTTTCAAAATATCCAAAACATCCATATTTCGAGGCCTTAGCCATATTTTGGAGCCAAATTCTGGCTCTATGCACGTATTCGCAGTTTGATATTACGACTTTTTATACCCAACATATGCCAAGTCCTGAAAGCGGCAGTGAATCACATTTTGCACAAACACCCCTGCAGTTTTCGAAATATCCCAATTTCGAGGCCTCAGCCATATTTTGGAGCGAAATTCTGGCTCTCTGCACGTATTCGCAGTTTGAAATTGCGAATTTTTTATACACAACATATGCCAAGTACTGAAAGCGGCGTTTGGTCACATTTGTCCCAAACCTTCCTGCAGTTTTCAAAATATCCCAAACAACCCAATTTCGAGGCCTGAGCCATATTTAGGAGCAAAATTCTGGCTCTATGCACGTATTCGCAGTTTGAAATTACGACTTTTTATACCAAACATATGCCACGTACTGAAAGTGGCAGTGAGTCACATTTTGCACAAACTCTCCTGCAGTTTTCAAAATATCCCAAACATCCCAATTTCGAGGCCTGACCCATATTTTGGAGCCAAATTCTGGCTCTATGCACGTATTCGCAGTTTGAAATTACGACTTTTTATACCAAACATATGCCACGTACTGAAAGCGGCGTTTGGTCATATTTGTCCCAAAGTCTCCTGCAGTTTTAAAAATATCCCAAACATCCCAATTTCAAGGCCTGAGCCATATTTTTGAGCCAAATTCTGGCTCTCTGCACGTATTCGCAGTTTGAAATTGCGATTTTTTATAACAACATATGCCAAGTACTGAAAGCAGCGTTTTGTCATATTTGTCCCAAAGTCCTCTGCAGTTTTAAAAATATCCCAAACATCCCAATTTCAAGACCTAAGCCATATTTTGGAGCCAAATTCTGTTTCTCTGTATGTATTCGCAGTTTGATATTATCACTTCTAATACCCAAAATATGCCAAGTACTGATAGCGGCGTTTGGTCACATTTGTCCCAATCCCCCTGTAGTTTTTTAAAATATCCCAAACATCCCAACTTCGAGGCCTGAGCCATATTTTGGAGCCAAATTCTGGCTCTCTGCACGTATTCGCAGTTTGAAATTACGACTTTTTTATACCCAACATATGTGAAGTTCTGAAAGCGGCGTTTGGTCACACTTTGCACAATCTCCCCTGCAGTTTTCAAAATATCCCAAACATCCCAATATCGAGGCCTGAGCCATATTTTGGTGCCAAATTCTGGCTCTCTGCACGTATTCGCAGTTTGATAATATGACTTCGTATACCCAACATATGTCAAGTACTGATAGCGGCGTTTGGTCACATTTGTCCCAATCCCCCATGCAGTTTTCAAAATATCCCAAACATCCCAACTTCGAGGCCTGAGCCATATTTTGGAGCCAAATTCAGGCTCTCCGCACGTATTCGCAGTTTGATATTTCGACTTTTTATGAACAACATATGCCAAGTACTGAAAGCGGCAGTGAATCACATTTTGCACAAACTCCCCTGCAGTTTTCAAAATATCCCAAACATCCCAATTTCGAGGCCTGAGCCATATTTTGGAGCGAAATTCTGGCTCTCAGCGTGTATTCGCAGTTTGAAATTGCGACTTTTTTATACCCAACATTTGCCAAGTACTGAAAGTGGCGTTTGGTCACATTTTGCACAAACTCCCCTGCAGTTTTAAAAATATCCCAAGTATCCCAATATGGAGGCCTGAGCCATATTTTGGAGCCAAATTCTGGCTCTCTGTGCCTATTCGCAGTTTGATATTATGACTTTTTATACCCAACATATGCCAAGTACTGAAAGCGGCGTTTGGTCACATTTGTCCCAATCCCTCCCTGCAGTTTTCAAAATATCCCAAACATCCCAACTTCGAGGCCTGAGCTATATTTTGGAGCCAAATTCTGGCTCTCTGCACGTAATCGCTGTTTGAAATTACGACTTTTTTTTTACCTAACATATGCGAAGTACTGAAAGCGGCGTTTGGTCACATTTTGCACAAACTCCCCTGCCGTTTTCAAAATATCCCAAACATTCCAATATCGAGGCCTGAGCCATATTTTGGAGCCAAATTCTGGCTCTCTGCACGTATTTGCAGTTTGATATTACGACTTTTTATACCCAACATATACCAAATACTGAAAGCGGCGTTTGGTCACATTTGTCCCAAACCTTCCTGCAGTTTTCAAAATATCCTAAACAACCCAATTTCGAGGCCTGAGCCATATTTTGGAGCCAAATTCAGGCTCACTGCACGTATTCGCAGTTTGAAATTACGACTTTTTATACCCAACATATGCCAAGTCCTGAAAGCGGCAGTGAGTCACATTTTGCACAAACTCCCCTGCAGTTTTCAAAATATCCCAAATATCCCAATTTTGAGGCCTGAGCAATATTATGGAGAAAAATTCTGGCTCTCTGCACGTATTTGCAGTTTGAAATTGTGACTTTTTTATAACAACATATGCCAAGTACTGAAAGCGGCGTATCGTCACATTTGTCCCAAACCTCCCTGCAGTTTTCAAAATATCTTAAACATCCCAATTTCAAGGCCTGAGCCATATTTTGGAGCCAAATTCAGGCTCACTGCACGTATTCGCAATTTGAAATTACGACTTTTTATACCCAACATATGCCAAGTACTGAAAGCGGCGTTTGGTCATATTTGTCCCAAAGTCCCCTGCAGTTTTCAAAATATCCCAAACTTCCCAATTTCGAGGCTTGAGTCATATTTTGGAGCCAAATTCTGGCTCACTGCACGTATTCGCAGTTTGAAATTACGACTTTTTATACCCAACATATGCCAAGTACTGAAAGCGGCGTTTGGTAATATTTGTCCCAAAGTCCCCTGCAGTTTTCAAACTATCCCAAACATTCCAATTTCAAGGCCTGAGCCAAAATTTTTGAGCCAAATTCTGGCTCTCTGCACGTATTCGCAGTTTGAAATTGCGACTTTTTTATAACAACATATGCCAAGTACTGAAAGCGGCGTTTGGTCATATTTGTCCCAAAGTCCCCTGCAGTTTTAAAAATATCCCAAACATCCCAACTTCGAGGCCCGAGCCATATTTTGGAGCCAAATTTTGGCTCTCTGCACCTATTCGCAGTTTGATATTATGACTTTTTATACCCAACTGATGCCAAGTACTGAAAGCAGCGTTTGGTCACATTTGTCCCAATCCCCCCCTGCAGTTTTCAAAATATCCCAAACATCTCAACTTCGAGGCCTGAGAAATATTTTGGAGCCAAATTCTGGCTCTCTGCACGTATTCGCAGTTTGAAATTACGAATTTTTTATACCCAACATATGTGAAGTACTGAAAGCGGCGTTCGATCACACTTTGCACAATCTCCCCTGCAGTTTTCAAAATATCCCAAACATCCCAATATCGAGGCCTGAGCCATATTTTGGAGCCAAATTCTGGCTTTCTGCACGTATTCGCGGTTTGAATTTACGACTTTTGATACCCAACATATGCCAAGTACTGAAAGCGGCAAAGAGTCACATTTTGCACAAATTCCCCTGCAGTTTTCAAAATAACCCAAACATCATAATTTCGAGGCCTTAGCCATATTTTGGAGCCAAATTCTGGCTCTCTGCACGTATTCGCAGTTTGAAATTACGACTTTTTATACTCAACATATTCCAAGTACTGAAAGCAGCAATGAGTCACATTTTGCACAAACTCCCCTGCAGTTTTCAAAATATCCAAAACATCCATATTTCGAGGCCTTAGCCATATTTTGGAGCCAAATTCTGGCTCTATGCACGTATTCACAGTTTGATATTACGACTTTTTATAACAACATATGCCAAGTCCTGAAAGCGGCAGTGAATCACATTTTGCACAAACACCCCTGCAGTTTTCGAAATATCCCAATTTCGAGGCCTCAGCCATATTTTGGAGCGAAATTCTGGCCCTCTGCAGGTATTCGCAGTTTGAAATTGCGAATTTTTTATACCCAACATATGCCAAGTACTGAAAGCGGCGTTTGGTCACATTTGTCCCAAACCTTCCTGCAGTTTTCAAAATATCCCAAACAACCCAATTTCGAGGCCTGAGCCATATTTTGGAGCAAAATTCTGGCTCTATGCACGTATTCGCAGTTTGATATTACGACTTTTTATACCCAAAATATGCAAAGTCCTGAAAGTGGCAGTGAGTCACATTTGTCCCAAACCTCCCTGCAGTTTTCAAAATATCCTAAACAACCCAATTTCGAGGCCTGAGCCATATTTTGGAGCCAAATTCAGGCTCACTGCAAGTATTCGCAGTTTGAAATTTCGACTTTTTATACCCAACATATGCCAAGTACTGAAAGCAGCAGTGAGTCACATTTTGCACAGACTCCCCTGCAGTTTTCAAAATATCCCAAATATCCCAATTTCGAGGCCTGAGCAATATTATGGAGCCTAATTCTTGCTCTCTGCACGTATTCGCGGTTTGAAACTGCCACTTTTTTATAAAAACATATGCCATATACTGAAAGCGGCGTTTGGTCACATTTGTCCCAAACCTTCCTGCAGTTTTCAAAATATCCCAAACATCCCAATTTCGAGGCCTGAGCCATATTTTGGAGCCAAATTCGGGCTCTATGCACGTATTCGCAGCTTGAAATTACGACTTTTTATACCAAACAAATGCCAAGTACTGAAAGCGGCGTTTGGTCATATTTGTCCCAAAGTCTCCTGCAGTTTTAAAAATATCCCAAACATCCCAATTTCAAGGCCTGAGCCATATTTTTGAGCCAAATTCTGGCTCTCTGCACGTATTCGCAGTTTGAAATTTCGACTTTTTTATAACAACATATGCCAAGTACTGAAAGCAGCGTTTTGTTATATTTGTCCCAAAGTCCTCTGCAGTTTGAAAAATATCCTAAACATCCATATTTAGAGGCCTTAGCCATATTTTGGAGCCAAATTCTGGCTCTATGCACGTATTCACAGTTTGATATTATGACTTTTTATACCCAACATATGCCAAGTCCTGAAAGCGGCAGTGAGTCACATTTTGCACAAACACCCCTGCAGTTTTCGAAATATCCCAATTTCGAGGCCTCAGCCATATTTTGGAGCGAAATTCTGGCCCTCTGCACGTATTCGCAGTTTGAAATTGCGAATTTTTTATACCCAACATATGCCAAGTACTGAAAGCGGCGTTTGGTCACATTTGTCCCAAACCTTCCTGCAGTTTTCAAAATATCCCAAACAACCCAATTTCGAGGCCTGAGCCATATTTTGGAGCAAAATTCTGGCTTTATGCACGTATTCGCAGTTTGATATTACGACTTTTTATACCCAAAATATGCAAAGTCCTGAAAGTGGCAGTGAGTCACATTTTGCACAAACTCTCCTGCAGTTTTCAAAATATCCCAAACATCCCAATTACGAGGCCCAAGCCATATTTTGGAGCCAAATTCTGGCTCTCTGCACGTATACGCAGTTTGAAATTACGACTTTTTTATTCCCAACTTATGCGAAGTACTGAAAGCGGCGTTTGGTCACATTTGTCCCAAACCTCCCTGCGGTTTTCAAAATATCCTAAACAACCCAATTTCGAGGCCTGAGCCATATTTTGGAGCCAAATTCAGGCTCACTGCAAGTATTCGCAGTTTGAAATTTCGACTTTTTATACCCAACATATGCCAAGTACTGAAAGCAGCAGTGAGTCACATTTTGCACAGACTCCCCTGCAGTTTTCAAAATATCCCAAATATCCCAATTTCGAGGCCTGAGCAATATTATGGAGCCAAATTCTTGCTCTCTGCACGTATTCGCGGTTTGAAACTGCCACTTTTTTATAAAAACATATGCCAAGTACTGAAAGCGGCGTTTGGTCACATTTGTCCCAAACCTTCCTGCAGTTTTCAAAATATCCCAAACATCCCAATTTCGAGGCCTGAGCCATATTTTTGAGCCAAATTCTGGCTCTCTGCACGTATTCGCAGCTTGAAATTACGACTTTTTATACCAAACAAATGCCAAGTACTGAAAGCGGCGTTTGGTCATATTTGTCCCAAAGTCTCCTGCAGTTTTAAAAATATCCCAAACATCCCAATTTCAAGGCCTGAGCCATATTTTTGAGCCAAATTCTGGCTCTCTGCACGTATTCGCAGTTTGAAATTTCGACTTTTTTATAACAACATATGCCAAGTACTGAAAGCAGCGTTTTGTTATATTTGTCCCAAAGTCCTCTGCAGTTTGAAAAATATCCTAAACATCCCAATTTCAAGGCCTAAGCCATATTTTGGAGCCAAATTCTGATTCTCTGTACGTATTCGCAGTTTGATATTATGACTTCTAATACCCAAAATATGCCAGGTACTGATAGCGGCGTTTGGTCACATTTGTCCCAATCCCCCTGTAGTTTTCAAAATATCCCAAACATCCCAACTTCGAGGCCTGAGCCATATTTTGGAGCCAAATTCTGGCTCTCTGCACGTATTCGCAGTTTGAAATTACGACTTTTTTATACCCAACATATGTGAAGTTCTGAAAGCGGCGTTTGGTCACACTTTGCACAATCTCCCCTGCAGTTTTCAAAATATCCCAAACATCCCAATATCGAGGCCTGAGCCATATTTTGGAGCCAAATTCTGGCTCTCTGCACGTATTCGCAGTTTGATAATATGACTTCTTATACCCAACATATGCCAAGTACTGATAGCGGCGTTTGGTCACATTTGTCCCAATCCCCCCTGCAGTTTTCAAAATATCCCAAACATCCCAACTTCGAGGCCTGAGCCATATTTTGGAGCCAAATTCAGGCTCTCCGCACTGTGGTGTTTGTGTGTTACTGAGGAAGTCTTGGTTGTAGGGTTGATGTAAAGTCATGACTTGGTTACTGACTTTAATACTTAATATGATTACATGACTAGTAGCTACCAAGCTTGGCGGGCGTCCTGTACGCTCTCCATTGTTTACCTTCTCTCTCTCTGGCGTCCCAGCCGCCGCACATAGAAAATGGATGGTACCATTTTCTGTGAACATGACATCCCTCCTTTTCTTTAAAAAGAATGAATACAGGATGTCTACCATGCTTGTAGCACAAAGCAAAGTTATTGACACAAAGTAAGTTATTACCATATCAAGAGATACTGCATACATTTAACATTAATTAAGCACACAAAGAATTTAAACAACTTAATCTTTTCCACAAAGGATTTCAATGTTAAAAATACATATGCAATGTTAAACAAACATGAAAGAAACTGTAATACAAAGTTACAAAATATTGAATGAGATATCTGCATTATTCAAACAATATTAAATTTAGTTCAGCATGACAAGTAAATATTTTGCATTACATAGGAACACAATTAATCATCAAATCGTGTAGGGCGTTTAACATGACGTTTAGGACGAGAGTCCTTAAATGCAATAACATCCCTTGATGAATTGTTTGTCGGGTTATAACTATTTTTTTCTTTTTCTTTTGCACGACTTTGCACTTCATCATTTTCTACACTAGTTGGAATCACTTTGAAATAAGCCATATTACGTGTTATACTATGATCTCTATTACTAGCTGTTACCATAGTTCCTTTTACACTAATCACTTTATATGGTTTTGTATCATACGGCATATCTAACTTTCCCTCTTTTTTCTTTTTAACGAGAACAGTGTCACCAACCTTTATGAACTGTTCCTTTGCACGTTGATCATGAGCAATTTTCATTTTGCCCTTGGCTAGTGCATCCTTCTGAGCGAGACGTTTATCCGTTACCTTGGCTGGCATGACGGGTAGTGCGATTCTCATAGGACGTCCAAATAAAAGTTCGCCAGGCGACTTGCCCAGTGTTCCATGCGGTGTTGCACGGTAGTTCCTGAGAAAAGCATACATAGCTTGTTTCCAGGATCGTCCTTCGGCATGAGCACAGCGTACCGCTTTCATGAGAGGTTGCATGAATCTCTCAACTTCTCCATTTGCTTGGGGATGTAGTGGCATCACACGGCGGTGTTTGAATCCAATATGCTCAGCAAAGTTGACAAAGTCTTGTCCATTGAATGGCGGTCCATTGTCCGTCTTGACAACTTCAGGAATGCCAAAGTTTGAAAAGATCTTGTCAAGTTTCGGGATGACGGCCTTTCCAGATGTGGAATTCATGATTTCTACTTCTGGATAACGTGAGTGATCATCAATGACTACCATCAAGTACTCTCCAGTTGGTAGTGGTCCGCAGAAGTCCATCGATACTTCCGTCCATGGTGCAGCAGGTAGTGGTGAAGGTTGTAGAGGTGTTGGTCTTGAAATATCCACTGCAGCTTGGCAAGGGACACAGGCATCATGCATATCCTTTGCTTGACGATCAATGCCAGGAAACCACACCTTTTCTCGTAGCAGCTGTTTGGTCCTAACAAGACCTTGGTGTCCTTGATGTGCAAGCTTCAGAGCACGTTGCTGGAGAACAGCTGGAATAACGATACGAGTACCTCGCAGCACAGTGTCGCGTTGTTGCGTAACACTTAATTCTGTCTGGATGCGTTCAAGTGCTTTGAATGCATCTTGGTCAACTCCTGAGGGTGGGATGCGTGGAAACTTTTTCTTAGTCAATGCATCCACTGTTGCTTGCAAAGTTGGGTCCTCTAGGGTTGCAGTACGGATTTCATCAAGAGTAAGAGCCTTAGGGACTGCATCACAGGTTACAGAGTGTACATATTCCTCGGCAACTTGCTGATGCTTGGTGATGGTGAAACTGTTGGCAGGATGTCGACTGATGTAATCAGCGGGATTGCCTGCACCCGGCTTGTATTTCACCGTAAAGTTGTATGGTTGCAGACGAAGAGCCCATCTCTCAATGCGAGCTGGTGGTTTGGACTTTGGATTATTGAAGATGGTCTCTAACGGTTTGTGGTCAGTGACTATCGTGGTGAAGGGTGCACCAAGCAGATACACATTGAAGTGTTCACAGCCCCATACAAGAGCAAGAGCTTCCTTCTCTGTCTGACTGTATCGTTGCTCAACATCTGTGAGAGAACGGCTGGCGTAGGCAATTACTACTCTGGAATCTGGTTGACCAGGTTTGTGTTGGGCTAAAACAGCACCTAAAACCAACAGGACTAGCATCCACCGTTAACTCAGTGTCCATTGATGGATCAAAGTATGCAGCAGTCGCATTCTCTACTAGTGCATCTTTCACAGCATCAAATGCATTTTGCTCGATATCGCTCCAGTACCATGATGCATTTTTCTTCAGGAGCTCACGTAGAGGCTTCGTAATGGTAGCAAAATCTGGAATGAAGCGAGAACAGTAGTTTGCCATTCCCAGAAAACTATGTACTTCAGTGGACGTTGAAGGAGGTGCAGCATTCTTGATATCTGCAACTTTCTTAGGATCTGGAGACAGACCTTTGTCACTAAGTACATGTCCAAAGAATTCAATTTTATGTTTATTGAACTCACACTTTGCTCGGCTTAACGTCAGATTCTTTTCTCGTAAGCGTTGCAATGTTGCACGAAGAGCTTTGTCGTGTTCAGCTTGGGTACGGCCATAAACAATGATGTCATCAGGCATGTTGTCAGCATTAGGTATGTCTTGCAATACCTGGCTGATGATGTGCTGGAATACCTCGGCAGCACTGTTAATACCAAAACTCAGGCGCTTGTACCTATACAGACCTCGATGTGTCGTAAACGTTGTGATGAAGCGGCTCTCATCATCAAGTTCAAGCTGATGATAGCCCTTGTTTAAATCTAACTTGCTGAATACAGTTGCACCATTCAAGCGGTAGATCATATCATCTACAGTGGGTGTAGGATGGCGTTCACGCATTATTGCCTTGTTGGGAACACGCATGTCCACACAAATGCGTATCTCATCTGGATTCTTCGGCTTTGGTGGAGTGACAATTGGGCTTACCCATGGTGTTGGGCCTGTTACTGGTTCAATGATATCTAGTTCTATCAGCCTATCCAGTTCAGCATCGACTTTCTTGCGAGTATGGAATGGTTGTCGGCGATGTGGTTGGGCAACTGGAATTACATCTGGGTTGATATGCAGATGTACTTTGCTATCAGTATAACAACCTATGGATTTAAATCGATCAGAAAATTCAGCAACAATACCATCAACATTGTTTGCAGATTCCACTGCTACAGCATTAGAAAGCTGAAGTAGCCCCAATTTGGTTGAAGTCTTGTAACTGAGTAAAGACTCCTTTGCATTCCTAACAACATGGAATGTAGTAATGAGCATTGCATTCTTTGACCTAATCTCTGCAGTGAAAGTTCCAATCACTGGCAAGGCTAACTTCGAAGCATAGGCAGTGGCTTTACCATTGTATTTTTCTAGCTTTGGGAACTGTTTTCTAAATTTTTCATAGTGGCACTCAGCCATGGTGTCAATGTTTGATCCAGTGTCAATAAGAACTTTGAGACAAATACCAGCAATATATACTATAGTCTCTGGGTTGTTTGGAAGATCATTCCATTCTGTGATTGATTGTACTCCATAAGTATAATCACATTCACTGTCATCTGAGACTGGTTGTAATGAAATGTTGTCTTGTACATTGTTAACATTCTTGATTTGAGGTGCAATATTGTGTTTACCACCTCGACCCCTATGACCTGATCCTCGTACAGTGCTTTTATTCATTGACTGTGGTTTCTTTAGTGCTGAACGACACATAGCACCAAAATGACCTAGTTTTCCACACTCATAGCACTTCTTACCTTGAGCAGGACAAACATTATCTTGGTGTGGGTAGTCTCCTCCACAATTGTAACATTTATTGTTGACACCCTCTGATGTGGGTCGTTGTGACTGCTTGAGCCTTGTTCCTTGACCCCAGTTGTGACGTGGTTCTCGGCTAAATTTACTGTTAGGTTTGCCATGATATCTTCTTTGATCACGGTGTCCTCCCTGAACCTTACGTACCTCATCACTGTTAGTAACAGTGGCAGAACCGTTATTAGCACTGCACTCCATGACACGAGCATCACGTGCAGCATCTTCCATTCGACGAGCAATATCCAGTATCTTGGTAAGAGAACTTTCATCATCAACAAGTTCTAGAGCTCTTCGACGGAGACGTGTAGATGTGCATGTTTCAATTATTTGCTGTTTGATTTCTTTGTCAACATCAGCAAACTCACAATGGGCTGCTAAACCCTGCAGACGTGTGTGGTATTGATCCACAGTTTCATTAGAGAGTTGTTTTGCTCTCCTGAAATGCATAATTTCCATTGCAGTATTTTGCCTTGGTTTGAAATGCTCTGTTAGTTTGGCTTTGGCAGTGTCATAATCTTTGGCACCACCAGTGTCTTTCAGTGTGTCAAAGATGTCACAAACTCTATCACCTGCATAATGAAGTAGAAAGGCACGCTTTCTTTCAGCACTTTTGATGTCAGAAACTATCAACAAATTTTCAAACCTTTTAAGCCATTTGACCCACCTCTGTGACAGGTTTGTCTGGTCACAGTCAGGATCAAATGCAGGAAACTGAGGTATATTTGCCATTTTTTACTGAATAAATGTAACTTATCACTTAAATGTTCCTCAGAATATTAAACACTTACTGCACTGTATATGTTAGTCAAGGATTCACTGTAATTACTTTAATTTTGCAAAGCACACAAGCATTTTAATGCAAAAGTTCACAACAGTGCACAATATAGCAGCAACTGACTTCTTACCTAGCCCTTGTGTACATGTGTTGTTCCTACTCACAGCAGCAGCACAGCAGTTGGCACAGCAGTTGGCACAGCAGTTGGTACAGCAGCAGTTGGTACAGCAGCAGTTGGTACAGCAGTTGGTGCAGCAGTTGGTACAGCAGCAGTTGGTACAGCAGTTGGTGCAGCAGTTGGTACAGCAGTCAGTTCAGTGTGATGAATTTTGTAGCACAAAGCGTCGTTTCGTAACCAAAACATCAGGTTTTGTACACATCAAAGCGTCGTTTCGTACACAACGTCGGCAGATTCCTCAGTACAGTTTCTTCAGCACAGCTTGGGTAGCACACAGCTTGGGTAGCACACAGCATCGGTTAGCACACAGCATCGTTTAGCACACAGCATTGGTTAGCACACAGCATCGGTTAGCATACAGCATCGGGTATGGCGCTCACAGCTTCTCTTCCTCCTCCAGGCAGCATGCTTCTCCCTTGTGTTTGAAACTGAACAAATACCTGCGTTCACAGTTCATCCTCGTCGCCAATGTGGTGTTTGTGTGTTACTGAGGAAGTCTTGGTTGTAGGGTTGATGTAAAGTCATGACTTGGTTACTGACTTTAATACTTAATATGATTACATGACTAGTAGCTACCAAGCTTGGCGGGCGTCCTGTACGCTCTCCATTGTTTACCTTCTCTCTCTCTGGCGTCCCAGCCGCCGCACATAGAAAACGGATGGTACCATTTTCTGTGAACATGACACGCACGTATTCGCAGTTTGATATTTCGACTTTTTATAAACAACATATGCCAAGTACTGAAAGCGGCAGTGAATCACATTTTGCACAAACTCCCCTGCAGTTTTCAAAATATCCCAAACATCCCAATTTCGAGGCCTGAGCCATATTTTGGAGCGAAATTCTGGCTCTCAGCGTGTATTCACAGTTTGAAATTGCGACTATTTTATACCCAAAATTTGCCAAGTACTGAAAGTGGCGTTTGGTCACATTTTGCACAAACTCCCCTGCAGTTTTAAAAATATCCCAAGCATCCCAATATGGAGGCCTAAGCCATATTTTGGAGCCAAATTCTGGCTCTATGCGCCTATTCGCAGTTTGATATTATGACTTTTTATACCCAACATATGCCAAGTACTGAGAGCATATAGTATCCCAATTTCGAGGCCTGAGCCATATTTTGGAGCAAAATTCTGGCTCTATGCACGTATTCGCAGTTTGATATTACGACTTTTTATACCCAACATATGCAAAGTCCTGAAAGTGGCAGTGAGTCACATTTTGCACAAACTCTCCTGCAGTTTTCAAAATATCCCAAACATCCCAATTTCGAGGCCCGAGCCATATTTTGGAGCCAAATTCTGACTCTCTGCACGTATACGCAGTTTGAAATTACGACTTTTTTATTCCCAACTTATGCGAAGTACTGAAAGCGGCGTTTGGTCACATTTGTCTCAAACCTCCCTGCAGTTTTCAAAATATCCTAAACAACCCAATTTCGAGGCCTGAGTCATATTTTGGAGCCAAATATAAGGCTCACTGCAAGTATTCGCAGTTTAAAATTTCGACTTTTTATTCCCAACATATGCCAAGTACTGAAAGCAGCAGTGAGTCACATTTTGCACAGACTCCCCTGCAGTTTTCAAAATATCCCAAATATCCCAATTTCGAGGCGTGAGCAATATTATGGAGCCAAATTCTTGCTCTCTGCACGTATTCGCAGTTTGAAATTGCGACTTTTTTAAAAAAACATATGCCAAGTACTGAAAGCGGCGTTTGGTCACATTTGTCCCAAACCTTCCTGCAGTTTTCAAAATATCTCAAACATCCCAATTTCGAGGCCTGAGCCATATTTTGGAGCCAAATTCTGGCTCTATGCACGTATTCGCAGTTTGAAATTACGACTTTTTATACCCAACATATGCCAAGTACTGAAAGCGGCGTTTGGTCATATTTGTCCCAAAGTCTCCTGCAGTTTTAAAAATATCCCAAACCTCCCAATTTCAAGGCTTGAGCCATATTTTTGAGCCAAATTCTGGCTCTTAACGTATTCGCAGTTTGAAATTGCGACTTTTTTATAACAATATATGCCAAGTACTGAAAGCGGCGTTTTGTTATATTTGTCCCAAAGTCCTCTGCAGTTTTATAAATATCCCAAACATCCCAATTTCAAGGCCTAAGCCATATTTTGGAGCCAAATTCTGGTTCTCTGTACGTATTCGCAGTTTGATATTATGACTTCTAATACCTAAAATATGCCAAGTACTGATAGCGGCGTTTGGTCACATTTGTCCCAATCCCCCTGTAGTTTTCAAAATATCCCAAACATCCCAACTTCGAGGCCTGAGCCATATTTTGGAGCCAAATTCTGGCTCTCTGCACGTATTCGTAGTTTGAAATTACGACTTTTTTATACCGAACATATGCCAAGTCCTGTAAGCGGCAGTGAGTCACATTTTGCACAAACTCCCCTGCAGTTTTCAAAATATCCCAAACATCCCAATTTCGAGGCCTGAGCCATATTTTGGAGCCAAATTCTGGCTCTCTGCACGTATTCGCAGTTTGAAATTGCGACTTTTTTATACCCAACATATGCCAAGTACTGAAAGCCGCGTTTGGTCACATTTTGCACAAACTCCCCTGCAGTTTTCAAAATATCCCAAATATCCCAATTTCAAGGCCTGAGCAATATTATGGAGAAAAATTCTGGCTCTCTGCATGTATTCGCAGTTTGAAATTGCGACTTTTTTATAACAACATATGTGAAGTACTGAAAGCGGCGTTTGATCACATTTTGCACAAACTCCCCTGCAGTTTTCAAAATATCCCAAACATCCCAATATCGAGGCCTGAGCCATATTTTGGAGCCAAATTCTGGCTTTCTGCACGTATTCACAGTTTGAATTTACGACTTTTTTATACCCAACATATGCCAAGTACTGAAAGCGGCAATGAGTCACATTTTGCACAAATTCCCCTGCAGTTTTCAAAATAACCTAAACATCATAATTTCGAGGCCTTAGCCATATTTTGGAGCCAAATTCTGGCTCTCTGCACGTATTCGCAGTTTGAAATTACGACTTTTTTTTTACCTAACATATGCGAAGTACTGAAAGCGGCGTTTGGTCACATTTTGCACAAACTCCCCTGCCGTTTTCAAAATATCCCAAACATTCCAATATCGAGGCCTGAGCCATATTTTGGAGCCAAATTCTGGCTCTCTGCACGTATTCGCAGTTTGATATTACGACTTTTTATACCCAACATATGCCAAGTACTGAAAGCGGCAATGAGTCACATTTTGCACAAACTCCCCTGCAGTTTTCAAAATAACCCAAATATCATAATTTCGAGGCCTTAGCCATATTTTGGAGCCAAATTCTGGCTCTCTGCACGTATTCGCAGTTTGAAATTACGACTTTTTATACTCAACATATTCCAAGTACTGAAAGCGGCAATGAGTCACATTTTGCACAAACTCCCCCTGCAGTTTTCAAAATACCCAAAACATCTATATTTCGAGGCCTAAGCCATATTTTGGAGCTAAATTCTGGCTCTATGCACGTATTCGCAGTTTGATATTACGACTTTTTATACCCAACATATGCCAAGTCCTGAAAGCGGCAGTGAGTCACATTTTGCACAAACACCCCTGCAGTTTTCGAAATATCCCAATTTCGAGGCCTCAGCCATATTTTGGAGCGAAATTCTGGCTCTCTGCACGTATTCGCAGTTTGAAATTGCGACTTTTTTATACCCAACATATGCCAAGTACTGAAAGCGGCGTTTGGTCACATTTGTCCTAAACCTTCCTGTAGTTTTCAAAATATCCCAAACATCCCAGTTTCGAGGCCTGAGCCATATTTTGGAGCCAAATTCTGGCTCTATGCACGTATTCGCAGTTTGATATTACAACTTTTTTATAACAACATATGCCAAGTACTGAAAGCGGCGTTTGGTCATATTTGTCCCAAAGTCCCCTGCAGTTTTAAAAATATCCCAAACATCCCAACTTCGAGGCCTGAGCCATATTTTGGAGCCAAATTCTGGCTCTCTGCACGTATTCGCAGTTTGAAATTACAAATTTTTTTTTACCTAACATATGCGAAGTACTGAAAGCGGCGTTTGGTCACATTTTGCACAAACTCCCCTGCCGTTTTCAAAATATCCCAAACATTCCAATATCGAGGCCTGAGCCATATTTTGGAGCCAAATTCTGGCTCTCTGCACGTATTCGCAGTTTGATATTTCGACTTTTTATACCCAACATATGCCAAGTACTGAAAGCGGCAATGAGTCACATTTTGCACAAACTCCCCTGCAGTTTTCAAAATAACCCAAATATCATAATTGCGAGGCCTTAGCCATATTTTGGAGCCAAATTCTGGCTCTCTGCACGTATTCGCAGTTTGAAATTACGACTTTTTATACTCAACATATTCCAAGTACTGAAAGCGGCAATGAGTCACATTTTGCACAAACTCCCTTGCAGTTTTCAAAATATCCAAAACATCTATATTTCGAGGCCTTAGCCATATTTTGGAGCCAAATTCTGGCTCTATGCACGTATTCGCAGTTTGATATTACGACTTTTTATACCCAACATATGCCAAGTCCTGAAAGCGGCAGTGAGTCACATTTTGCACAAACACCCCTGCAGTTTTCGAAATATCCCAATTTCGAGGCCTCAGCCATATTTTGTAGCGAAATTCTGGCTCTCTGCACGTATTCGCAGTTTGAAATTGCGAATTTTTTATACCCAACATATGCCAAGTACTGAAAGCGGCGTTTGGTCACATTTGTCCTAAACCTTCCTGCAGTTTTCAAAATATCCCAAACAACCCAATTTCGAGGCCTGAGCCATATTTTGGAGAAAAATTCTGGCTCTATGCACGTATTCGCAGTTTGAAATTGTGACTTTTTTATAACAACATATGCCAAGTACTGAAAGCGGTGTTTGGTCACATTTGTCCCAAACCTTCCTGCAGTTTTCAAAATATCCCAAACATCCCAATTTCGAGGCCTGAGCCATATTTTGGAGCAAAATTCTGGCTCTATGCACGTATTCGCAGTTTGATATTACGACTCTTTATACCCAACATATGCAAAGTCCTGAAAGTGGCAGTGAGTCACATTTTGCACAAACTCTCCTGCAGTTTTCAAAATATCCCAAACATCCCAATTTCGAGGCCCGAGCCATATTTTGGAGCCAAATTCTGACTCTCTGCACGTATACGCAGTTTGAAATTACGACTTTTTTATTCCCAACTTATGCGAAGTACTGAAAGCGGCGTTTGGTCACATTTGTCTCAAACCTCCCTGCAGTTTTCAAAATATCCTAAACAACCCAATTTCGAGGCCTGAGTCATATTTTGGAGCCAAATATAAGGCTCACTGCAAGTATTCGCAGTTTGAAATTTCGACTTTTTATTCCCAACATATGCCAAGTACTGAAAGCAGCAGTGAGTCACATTTTGCACAGACTCCCCTGCAGTTTTCAAAATATCCCAAATATCCCAATTTCGAGGCGTGAGCAATATTATGGAGCCAAATTCTTGCTCTCTGCACGTATTCGCAGTTTGAAATTGCGACTTTTTTAAAAAAACATATGCCAAGTACTGAAAGCGGCGTTTGGTCACATTTGTCCCAAACCTTCCTGCAGTTTTCAAAATATCTCAAACATCCCAATTTCGAGGCCTGAGCCATATTTTGGAGCCAAATTCTGGCTCTATGCACATATTCGCAGTTTGAAATTACGACTTTTTATACCCAACATATGCCAAGTACTGAAAGCGGCGTTTGGTCATATTTGTCCCAAAGTCTCCTGCAGTTTTAAAAATATCCCAAACCTCCCAATTTCAAGGCTTGAGCCATATTTTTGAGCCAAATTCTGGCTCTTCACGTATTCGCAGTTTGAAATTGCGACTTTTTTATAACAATATATGCCAAGTACTGAAAGCGGCGTTTTGTTATATTTGTCCCAAAGTCCTCTGCAGTTTTATAAATATCCCAAACATCCCAATTTCAAGGCCTAAGCCATATTTTGGAGCCAAATTCTGGTTCTCTGTACGTATTCGCAGTTTGATATTATGACTTCTAATACCTAAAATATGCCAAGTACTGATAGCGGCGTTTGGTCACATTTGTCCCAATCCCCCTGTAGTTTTCAAAATATCCCAAACATCCCAACTTCGAGGCCTGAGCCATATTTTGGAGCCAAATTCTGGCTCTCTGCACGTATTCGTAGTTTGAAATTACGACTTTTTTATACCGAACATATGCCAAGTCCTGTAAGCGGCAGTGAGTCACATTTTGCACAAACTCCCCTGCAGTTTTCAAAATATCCCAAACATCCCAATTTCGAGGCCTGAGCCATATTTTGGAGCCAAATTCTGGCTCTCTGCACGTATTCGCAGTTTGAAATTGCGACTTTTTTATACCCAACATATGCCAAGTACTGAAAGCCGCGTTTGGTCACATTTTGCACAAACTCCCCTGCAGTTTTCAAAATATCCCAAATATCCCAATTTCAAGGCCTGAGCAATATTATGGAGAAAAATTCTGGCTCTCTGCATGTATTCGCAGTTTGAAATTGCGACTTTTTTATAACAACATATGTGAAGTACTGAAAGCGGCGTTTGATCACATTTTGCACAAACTCCCCTGCAGTTTTCAAAATATCCCAAACATCCCAATATCGAGGCCTGAGCCATATTTTGGAGCCAAATTCTGGCTTTCTGCACGTATTCACAGTTTGAATTTACGACTTTTTTATACCCAACATATGCCAAGTACTGAAAGCGGCAATGAGTCACATTTTGCACAAATTCCCCTGCAGTTTTCAAAATAACCTAAACATCATAATTTCGAGGCCTTAGCCATATTTTGGAGCCAAATTCTGGCTCTCTGCACGTATTCGCAGTTTGAAATTACGACTTTTTTTTTACCTAACATATGCGAAGTACTGAAAGCGGCGTTTGGTCACATTTTGCACAAACTCCCCTGCCGTTTTCAAAATATCCCAAACATTCCAAAATCGAGGCCTGAGCCATATTTTGGAGCCAAATTCTGGCTCTCTGCACGTATTCGCAGTTTGATATTACGACTTTTTATACCCAACATATGCCAAGTACTGAAAGCGGCAATGAGTCACATTTTGCACAAACTCCCCTGCAGTTTTCAAAATAACCCAAATATCATAATTTCGAGGCCTTAGCCATATTTTGGAGCCAAATTCTGGCTCTCTGCACGTATTCGCAGTTTGAAATTACGACTTTTTATACTCAACATATTCCAAGTACTGAAAGCGGCAATGAGTCACATTTTGCACAAACTCCCCCTGCAGTTTTCAAAATACCCAAAACATCTATATTTCGAGGCCTAAGCCATATTTTGGAGCTAAATTCTGGCTCTATGCACGTATTCGCAGTTTGATATTACGACTTTTTATACCCAACATATGCCAAGTCCTGAAAGCGGCAGTGAGTCACATTTTGCACAAACACCCCTGCAGTTTTCGAAATATCCCAATTTCGAGGCCTCAGCCATATTTTGGAGCGAAATTCTGGCTCTCTGCACGTATTCGCAGTTTGAAATTGCGACTTTTTTATACCCAACATATGCCAAGTACTGAAAGCGGCGTTTGGTCACATTTGTCCTAAACCTTCCTGTAGTTTTCAAAATATCCCAAACATCCCAGTTTCGAGGCCTGAGCCATATTTTGGAGCCAAATTCTGGCTCTATGCACGTATTCGCAGTTTGATATTACAACTTTTTTATAACAACATATGCCAAGTACTGAAAGCGGCGTTTGGTCATATTTGTCCCAAAGTCCCCTGCAGTTTTAAAAATATCCCAAACATCCCAACTTCGAGGCCTGAGCCATATTTTGGAGCCAAATTCTGGCTCTCTGCACGTATTCGCAGTTTGAAATTACGAATTTTTTTTTACCTAACATATGCGAAGTACTGAAAGCGGCGTTTGGTCACATTTTGCACAAACTCCCCTGCCGTTTTCAAAATATCCCAAACATTCCAATATCGAGGCCTGAGCCATATTTTGGAGCCAAATTCTGGCTCTCTGCACGTATTCGCAGTTTGATATTTCGACTTTTTATACCCAACATATGCCAAGTACTGAAAGCGGCAATGAGTCACATTTTGCACAAACTCCCCTGCAGTTTTCAAAATAACCCAAATATCATAATTGCGAGGCCTTAGCCATATTTTGGAGCCAAATTCTGGCTCTCTGCACGTATTCGCAGTTTGAAATTACGACTTTTTATACTCAACATATTCCAAGTACTGAAAGCGGCAATAAGTCACATTTTGCACAAACTCCCTTGCAGTTTTCAAAATATCCAAAACATCTATATTTCGAGGCCTTAGCCATATTTTGGAGCCAAATTCTGGCTCTATGCACGTATTCGCAGTTTGATATTACGACTTTTTATACCCAACATATGCCAAGTCCTGAAAGTGGCAGTGAGTCACATTTTGCACAAACACCCCTGCAGTTTTCGAAATATCCCAATTTCGAGGCCTTAGCCATATTTTGTAGCGAAATTCTGGCTCTCTGCACGTATTCGCAGTTTGAAATTGCGAATTTTTTATACCCAACATATGCCAAGTACTGAAAGCGGCGTTTGGTCACATTTGTCCTAAACCTTCCTGCAGTTTTCAAAATATCCCAAACAACCCAATTTCGAGGCCTGAGCCATATTTTGGAGCAAAATTCTGGCTCTATGCACGTATTCGCAGTTTGAAATTGTGACTTTTTTATAACAACATATGCCAAGTACTGAAAGCGGTGTTTGGTCACATTTGTCCCAAACCTTCCTGCAGTTTTCAAAATATCCCAAACATCCCAATTTCGAGGCCTGAGCCATATTTTGGAGCAAAATTCTGGCTCTATGCACGTATTCGCAGTTTGATATTACGACTTTTTATACCCAACATATGCAAAGTCCTGAAAGTGGCAGTGAGTCACATTTTGCACAAACTCTCCTGCAGTTTTCAAAATATCCCAAACATCCCAATTTCGAGGCCCGAGCCATATTTTGGAGCCAAATTCTGACTCTCTGCACGTATACGCAGTTTGAAATTACGACTTTTTTATTCCCAACTTATGCGAAGTACTGAAAGCGGCGTTTGGTCACATTTGTCTCAAACCTC
This sequence comes from Procambarus clarkii, assembly GCF_040958095.1. Lineage (NCBI taxonomy): Eukaryota > Metazoa > Arthropoda > Malacostraca > Decapoda > Cambaridae > Procambarus > Procambarus clarkii. The sequence continues at coordinate 17,052,047 of NC_091221.1, forward strand.
CCTGCAGTTTTCAAAATATCCTAAACAACCCAATTTCGAGGCCTGAGTCATATTTTGGAGCCAAATATAAGGCTCACTGCAAGTATTCGCAGTTTGAAATTTCGACTTTTTATTCCCAACATATGCCAAGTACTGAAAGCAGCAGTGAGTCACATTTTGCACAGACTCCCCTGCAGTTTTCAAAATATCCCAAATATCCCAATTTCGAGGCGTGAGCAATATTATGGAGCCAAATTCTTGCTCTCTGCACGTATTCGCAGTTTGAAATTGCGACTTTTTTAAAAAAACATATGCCAAGTACTGAAAGCGGCGTTTGGTCACATTTGTCCCAAACCTTCCTGCAGTTTTCAAAATATCTCAAACATCCCAATTTCGAGGCCTGAGCCATATTTTGGAGCCAAATTCTGGCTCTATGCACGTATTCGCAGTTTGAAATTACGACTTTTTATACCCAACATATGCCAAGTACTGAAAGCGGCGTTTGGTCATATTTGTCCCAAAGTCTCCTGCAGTTTTAAAAATATCCCAAACCTCCCAATTTCAAGGCTTGAGCCATATTTTTGAGCCAAATTCTGGCTCTTCACGTATTCGCAGTTTGAAATTGCGACTTTTTTATAACAATATATGCCAAGTACTGAAAGCGGCGTTTTGTTATATTTGTCCCAAAGTCCTCTGCAGTTTTATAAATATCCCAAACATCCCAATTTCAAGGCCTAAGCCATATTTTGGAGCCAAATTCTGGTTCTCTGTACGTATTCGCAGTTTGATATTATGACTTCTAATACCTAAAATATGCCAAGTACTGATAGCGGCGTTTGGTCACATTTGTCCCAATCCCCCTGTAGTTTTCAAAATATCCCAAACATCCCAACTTCGAGGCCCGAGCCATATTTTGGAGCCAAATTCTGGCTCTCTGCACGTATTCGTAGTTTGAAATTACGACTTTTTTATATCGAACATATGCCAAGTCCTGTAAGCGGCAGTGAGTCACATTTTGCACAAACTCCCCTGCAGTTTTCAAAATATCCCAAACATCCCAATTTCGAGGCCTGAGCCATATTTTGGAGCCAAATTCTGGCTCTCTGCACGTATTCGCAGTTTGAAATTGCGACTTTTTTATACCCAACATATACCAAGTACTGAAAGCCGCGTTTGGTCACATTTTGCACAAACTCCCCTGCAGTTTTCAAAATATCCCAAATATCCCAATTTCAAGGCCTGAGCAATATTATGGAGAAAAATTCTGGCTCTCTGCATGTATTCGCAGTTTGAAATTGCGACTTTTTTATAACAACATATGTGAAGTACTGAAAGCGGCGTTTGATCACATTTTGCACAAACTCCCCTGCAGTTTTCAAAATATCCCAAACATCCCAATATCGAGGCCTGAGCCATATTTTGGAGCCAAATTCTGGCTTTCTGCACGTATTCACAGTTTGAATTTACGACTTTTTTATACCCAACATATGCCAAGTACTGAAAGCGGCAATGAGTCACATTTTGCACAAATTCCCCTGCAGTTTTCAAAATAACCTAAACATCATAATTTCGAGGCCTTAGCCATATTTTGGAGCCAAATTCTGGCTCTCTGCACGTATTCGCAGTTTGAAATTACGACTTTTTTTTTACCTAACATATGCGAAGTACTGAAAGCGGCGTTTGGTCACATTTTGCACAAACTCCCCTGCCGTTTTCAAAATATCCCAAACATTCCAATATCGAGGCCTGAGCCATATTTTGGAGCCAAATTCTGGCTCTCTGCACGTATTCGCAGTTTGATATTACGACTTTTTATACCCAACATATGCCAAGTACTGAAAGCGGCAATGAGTCACATTTTGCACAAACTCCCCTGCAGTTTTCAAAATAACCCAAATATCATAATTTCGAGGCCTTAGCCATATTTTGGAGCCAAATTCTGGCTCTCTGCACGTATTCGCAGTTTGAAATTACGACTTTTTATACTCAACATATTCCAAGTACTGAAAGCGGCAATGAGTCACATTTTGCACAAACTCCCCCTGCAGTTTTCAAAATACCCAAAACATCTATATTTCGAGGCCTAAGCCATATTTTGGAGCTAAATTCTGGCTCTATGCACGTATTCGCAGTTTGATATTACGACTTTTTATACCCAACATATGCCAAGTCCTGAAAGCGGCAGTGAGTCACATTTTGCACAAACACCCCTGCAGTTTTCGAAATATCCCAATTTCGAGGCCTCAGCCATATTTTGGAGCGAAATTCTGGCTCTCTGCACGTATTCGCAGTTTGAAATTGCGACTTTTTTATACCCAACATATGCCAAGTACTGAAAGCGGCGTTTGGTCACATTTGTCCTAAACCTTCCTGTAGTTTTCAAAATATCCCAAACATCCCAGTTTCGAGGCCTGAGCCTTATTTTGGAGCCAAATTCTGGCTCTATGCACGTATTCGCAGTTTGATATTACGACTTTTTTATAACAACATATGCCAAGTACTGAAAGCGGCGTTTGGTCATATTTGTCCCAAAGTCCCCTGCAGTTTTCAAAATATCCCAAATATCCCAATTTCGAGGCGTGAGCAATATTATGGAGCCAAATTCTTGCTCTCTGCACGTATTCGCAGTTTGAAATTGCGACTTTTTTAAAAAAACATATGCCAAGTACTGAAAGCGACGTTTGGTCACATTTGTCCCAAACCTTCCTGCAGTTTTCAAAATATCTCAAACATCCCAATTTCGAGGCCTGAGCCATATTTTGGAGCCAAATTCTGGCTCTATGCACGTATTCGCAGTTTGAAATTACGACTTTTTATACCCAACATATGCCAAGTACTGAAAGCGGCGTTTGGTCATATTTGTCCCAAAGTCTCCTGCAGTTTTAAAAATATCCCAAACCTCCCAATTTCAAGGCTTGAGCCATATTTTTGAGCCAAATTCTGGCTCTTCACGTATTCGCAGTTTGAAATTGCGACTTTTTTATAACAATATATGCCAAGTACTGAAAGCGGCGTTTTGTTATATTTGTCCCAAAGTCCTCTGCAGTTTTATAAATATCCCAAACATCCCAATTTCAAGGCCTAAGCCATATTTTGGAGCCAAATTCTGGTTCTCTGTACGTATTCGCAGTTTGATATTATGACTTCTAATACCTAAAATATGCCAAGTACTGATAGCGGCGTTTGGTCACATTTGTCCCAATCCCCCTGTAGTTTTCAAAATATCCCAAACATCCCAACTTCGAGGCCTGAGCCATATTTTGGAGCCAAATTCTGGCTCTCTGCACGTATTCGTAGTTTGAAATTACGACTTTTTTATACCGAACATATGCCAAGTCCTGTAAGCGGCAGTGAGTCACATTTTGCACAAACTCCCCTGCAGTTTTCAAAATATCCCAAACATCCCAATTTCGAGGCCTGAGCCATATTTTGGAGCCAAATTCTGGCTCTCTGCACGTATTCGCAGTTTGAAATTGCGACTTTTTTATACCCAACATATGCCAAGTACTGAAAGCCGCGTTTGGTCACATTTTGCACAAACTCCCCTGCAGTTTTCAAAATATCCCAAATATCCCAATTTCAAGGCCTGAGCAATATTATGGAGAAAAATTCTGGCTCTCTGCATGTATTCGCAGTTTGAAATTGCGACTTTTTTATAACAACATATGTGAAGTACTGAAAGCGGCGTTTGATCACATTTTGCACAAACTCCCCTGCAGTTTTCAAAATATCCCAAACATCCCAATATCGAGGCCTGAGCCATATTTTGGAGCCAAATTCTGGCTTTCTGCACGTATTCACAGTTTGAATTTACGACTTTTTTATACCCAACATATGCCAAGTACTGAAAGCGGCAATGAGTCACATTTTGCACAAATTCCCCTGCAGTTTTCAAAATAACCTAAACATCATAATTTCGAGGCCTTAGCCATATTTTGGAGCCAAATTCTGGCTCTCTGCACGTATTCGCAGTTTGAAATTACGACTTTTTTTTTACCTAACATATGCGAAGTACTGAAAGCGGCGTTTGGTCACATTTTGCACAAACTCCCCTGCCGTTTTCAAAATATCCCAAACATTCCAATATCGAGGCCTGAGCCATATTTTGGAGCCAAATTCTGGCTCTCTGCACGTATTCGCAGTTTGATATTACGACTTTTTATACCCAACATATGCCAAGTACTGAAAGCGGCAATGAGTCACATTTTGCACAAACTCCCCTGCAGTTTTCAAAATAACCCAAATATCATAATTTCGAGGCCTTAGCCATATTTTGGAGCCAAATTCTGGCTCTCTGCACGTATTCGCAGTTTGAAATTACGACTTTTTATACTCAACATATTCCAAGTACTGAAAGCGGCAATGAGTCACATTTTGCACAAACTCCCCCTGCAGTTTTCAAAATACCCAAAACATCTATATTTCGAGGCCTAAGCCATATTTTGGAGCTAAATTCTGGCTCTATGCACGTATTCGCAGTTTGATATTACGACTTTTTATACCCAACATATGCCAAGTCCTGAAAGCGGCAGTGAGTCACATTTTGCACAAACACCCCTGCAGTTTTCGAAATATCCCAATTTCGAGGCCTCAGCCATATTTTGGAGCGAAATTCTGGCTTTCTGCACGTATTCGCAGTTTGAAATTGCGACTTTTTTATACCCAACATATGCCAAGTACTGAAAGCGGCGTTTGGTCACATTTGTCCTAAACCTTCCTGTAGTTTTCAAAATATCCCAAACATCCCAGTTTCGAGGCCTGAGCCATATTTTGGAGCCAAATTCTGGCTCTATGCACGTATTCGCAGTTTGATATTACAACTTTTTTATAACAACATATGCCAAGTACTGAAAGCGGCGTTTGGTCATATTTGTCCCAAAGTCCCCTGCAGTTTTAAAAATATCCCAAACATCCCAACTTCGAGGCCTGAGCCATATTTTGGAGCCAAATTCTGGCTCTCTGCACGTATTCGCAGTTTGAAATTACGAATTTTTTTTTACCTAACATATGCGAAGTACTGAAAGCGGCGTTTGGTCACATTTTGCACAAACTCCCCTGCCGTTTTCAAAATATCCCAAACATTCCAATATCGAGGCCTGAGCCATATTTTGGAGCCAAATTCTGGCTCTCTGCACGTATTCGCAGTTTGATATTTCGACTTTTTATACCCAACATATGCCAAGTACTGAAAGCGGCAATGAGTCACATTTTGCACAAACTCCCCTGCAGTTTTCAAAATAACCCAAATATCATAATTGCGAGGCCTTAGCCATATTTTGGAGCCAAATTCTGGCTCTCTGCACGTATTCGCAGTTTGAAATTACGACTTTTTATACTCAACATATTCCAAGTACTGAAAGCGGCAATGAGTCACATTTTGCACAAACTCCCTTGCAGTTTTCAAAATATCCAAAACATCTATATTTCGAGGCCTTAGCCATATTTTGGAGCCAAATTCTGGCTCTATGCACGTATTCGCAGTTTGATATTACGACTTTTTATACCCAACATATGCCAAGTCCTGAAAGTGGCAGTGAGTCACATTTTGCACAAACACCCCTGCAGTTTTCGAAATATCCCAATTTCGAGGCCTCAGCCATATTTTGTAGCGAAATTCTGGCTCTCTGCACGTATTCGCAGTTTGAAATTGCGAATTTTTTATACCCAACATATGCCAAGTACTGAAAGCGGCGTTTGGTCACATTTGTCCTAAACCTTCCTGCAGTTTTCAAAATATCCCAAACAACCCAATTTCGAGGCCTGAGCCATATTTTGGAGCAAAATTCTGGCTCTATGCACGTATTCGCAGTTTGAAATTGTGACTTTTTTATAACAACATATGCCAAGTACTGAAAGCGGTGTTTGGTCACATTTGTCCCAAACCTTCCTGCAGTTTTCAAAATATCCCAAACATCCCAATTTCGAGGCCTGAGCCATATTTTGGAGCAAAATTCTGGCTCTATGCACGTATTCGCAGTTTGATATTACGACTTTTTATACCCAACATATGCAAAGTCCTGAAAGTGGCAGTGAGTCACATTTTGCACAAACTCTCCTGCAGTTTTCAAAATATCCCAAACATCCCAATTTCGAGGCCCGAGCCATATTTTGGAGCCAAATTCTGACTCTCTGCACGTATACGCAGTTTGAAATTACGACTTTTTTATTCCCAACTTATGCGAAGTACTGAAAGCGGCGTTTGGTCACATTTGTCTCAAACCTCCCTGCAGTTTTCAAAATATCCTAAACAACCCAATTTCGAGGCCTGAGTCATATTTTGGAGCCAAATATAAGGCTCACTGCAAGTATTCGCAGTTTGAAATTTCGACTTTTTATTCCCAACATATGCCAAGTACTGAAAGCAGCAGTGAGTCACATTTTGCACAGACTCCCCTGCAGTTTTCAAAATATCCCAAATATCCCAATTTCGAGGCGTGAGCAATATTATGGAGCCAAATTCTTGCTCTCTGCATGTATTCGCAGTTTGAAATTGCGACTTTTTTAAAAAAACATATGCCAAGTACTGAAAGCGGCGTTTGGTCACATTTGTCCCAAACCTTCCTGCAGTTTTCAAAATATCTCAAACATCCCAATTTCGAGGCCTGAGCCATATTTTGGAGCCAAATTCTGGCTCTATGCACGTATTCGCAGTTTGAAATTACGACTTTTTATACCCAACATATGCCAAGTACTGAAAGCGGCGTTTGGTCATATTTGTCCCAAAGTCTCCTGCAGTTTTAAAAATATCCCAAACCTCCCAATTTCAAGGCTTGAGCCATATTTTTGAGCCAAATTCTGGCTCTTCACGTATTCGCAGTTTGAAATTGCGACTTTTTTATAACAATATATGCCAAGTACTGAAAGCGGCGTTTTGTTATATTTGTCCCAAAGTCCTCTGCAGTTTTATAAATATCCCAAACATCCCAATTTCAAGGCCTAAGCCATATTTTGGAGCCAAATTCTGGTTCTCTGTACGTATTCGCAGTTTGATATTATGACTTCTAATACCTAAAATATGCCAAGTACTGATAGCGGCGTTTGGTCACATTTGTCCCAATCCCCCTGTAGTTTTCAAAATATCCCAAACATCCCAACTTCGAGGCCTGAGCCATATTTTGGAGCCAAATTCTGGCTCTCTGCACGTATTCGTAGTTTGAAATTACGACTTTTTTATACCGAACATATGCCAAGTCCTGTAAGCGGCAGTGAGTCACATTTTGCACAAACTCCCCTGCAGTTTTCAAAATATCCCAAACATCCCAATTTCGAGGCCTGAGCCATATTTTGGAGCCAAATTCTGGCTCTCTGCACGTATTCGCAGTTTGAAATTGCGACTTTTTTATACCCAACATATGCCAAGTACTGAAAGCCGCGTTTGGTCACATTTTGCACAAACTCCCCTGCAGTTTTCAAAATATCCCAAATATCCCAATTTCAAGGCCTGAGCAATATTATGGAGAAAAATTCTGGCTCTCTGCATGTATTCGCAGTTTGAAATTGCGACTTTTTTATAACAACATATGTGAAGTACTGAAAGCGGCGTTTGATCACATTTTGCACAAACTCCCCTGCAGTTTTCAAAATATCCCAAACATCCCAATATCGAGGCCTGAGCCATATTTTGGAGCCAAATTCTGGCTTTCTGCACGTATTCACAGTTTGAATTTACGACTTTTTTATACCCAACATATGCCAAGTACTGAAAGCGGCAATGAGTCACATTTTGCACAAATTCCCCTGCAGTTTTCAAAATAACCTAAACATCATAATTTCGAGGCCTTAGCCATATTTTGGAGCCAAATTCTGGCTCTCTGCACGTATTCGCAGTTTGAAATTACGACTTTTTTTTTACCTAACATATGCGAAGTACTGAAAGCGGCGTTTGGTCACATTTTGCACAAACTCCCCTGCCGTTTTCAAAATATCCCAAACATTCCAATATCGAGGCCTGAGCCATATTTTGGAGCCAAATTCTGGCTCTCTGCACGTATTCGCAGTTTGATATTACGACTTTTTATACCCAACATATGCCAAGTACTGAAAGCGGCAATGAGTCACATTTTGCACAAACTCCCCTGCAGTTTTCAAAATAACCCAAATATCATAATTTCGAGGCCTTAGCCATATTTTGGAGCCAAATTCTGGCTCTCTGCACGTATTCGCAGTTTGAAATTACGACTTTTTATACTCAACATATTCCAAGTACTGAAAGCGGCAATGAGTCACATTTTGCACAAACTCCCCCTGCAGTTTTCAAAATACCCAAAACATCTATATTTCGAGGCCTAAGCCATATTTTGGAGCTAAATTCTGGCTCTATGCACGTATTCGCAGTTTGATATTACGACTTTTTATACCCAACATATGCCAAGTCCTGAAAGCGGCAGTGAGTCACATTTTGCACAAACACCCCTGCAGTTTTCGAAATATCCCAATTTCGAGGCCTCAGCCATATTTTGGAGCGAAATTCTGGCTCTCTGCACGTATTCGCAGTTTGAAATTGCGACTTTTTTATACCCAACATATGCCAAGTACTGAAAGCGGCGTTTGGTCACATTTGTCCTAAACCTTCCTGTAGTTTTCAAAATATCCCAAACATCCCAGTTTCGAGGCCTGAGCCTTATTTTGGAGCCAAATTCTGGCTCTATGCACGTATTCGCAGTTTGATATTACAACTTTTTTATAACAACATATGCCAAGTACTGAAAGCGGCGTTTGGTCATATTTGTCCCAAAGTCCCCTGCAGTTTTCAAAATATCCCAAATATCCCAATTTCGAGGCGTGAGCAATATTATGGAGCCAAATTCTTGCTCTCTGCACGTATTCGCAGTTTGAAATTGCGACTTTTTTAAAAAAACATATGCCAAGTACTGAAAGCGGCGTTTGGTCACATTTGTCCCAAACCTTCCTGCAGTTTTCAAAATATCTCAAACATCCCAATTTCGAGGCCTGAGCCATATTTTGGAGCCAAATTCTGGCTCTATGCACGTATTCGCAGTTTGAAATTACGACTTTTTATACCCAACATATGCCAAGTACTGAAAGCGGCGTTTGGTCATATTTGTCCCAAAGTCTCCTGCAGTTTTAAAAATATCCCAAACCTCCCAATTTCAAGGCTTGAGCCATATTTTTGAGCCAAATTCTGGCTCTTCACGTATTCGCAGTTTGAAATTGCGACTTTTTTATAACAATATATGCCAAGTACTGAAAGCGGCGTTTTGTTATATTTGTCCCAAAGTCCTCTGCAGTTTTATAAATATCCCAAACATCCCAATTTCAAGGCCTAAGCCATATTTTGGAGCCAAATTCTGGTTCTCTGTACGTATTCGCAGTTTGATATTATGACTTCTAATACCTAAAATATGCCAAGTACTGATAGCGGCGTTTGGTCACATTTGTCCCAATCCCCCTGTAGTTTTCAAAATATCCCAAACATCCCAACTTCGAGGCCTGAGCCATATTTTGGAGCCAAATTCTGGCTCTCTGCACGTATTCGCAGTTTGATATTTCGACTTTTTATACCCAACATATGCCAAGTACTGAAAGCGGCAATGAGTCACATTTTGCACAAACTCCCCTGCAGTTTTCAAAATAACCCAAATATCATAATTGCGAGGCCTTAGCCATATTTTGGAGCCAAATTCTGGCTCTCTGCACGTATTCGCAGTTTGAAATTACGACTTTTTATACTCAACATATTCCAAGTACTGAAAGCGGCAATGAGTCACATTTTGCACAAACTCCCTTGCAGTTTTCAAAATATCCAAAACATCTATATTTCGAGGCCTTAGCCATATTTTGGAGCCAAATTCTGGCTCTATGCACGTATTCGCAGTTTGATATTACGACTTTTTATACCCAACATATGCCAAGTCCTGAAAGTGGCAGTGAGTCACATTTTGCACAAACACCCCTGCAGTTTTCGAAATATCCCAATTTCGAGGCCTCAGCCATATTTTGTAGCGAAATTCTGGCTCTCTGCACGTATTCGCAGTTTGAAATTGCGAATTTTTTATACCCAACATATGCCAAGTACTGAAAGCGGCGTTTGGTCACATTTGTCCTAAACCTTCCTGCAGTTTTCAAAATATCCCAAACAACCCAATTTCGAGGCCTGAGCCATATTTTGGAGCAAAATTCTGGCTCTATGCACGTATTCGCAGTTTGAAATTGTGACTTTTTTATAACAACATATGCCAAGTACTGAAAGCGGTGTTTGGTCACATTTGTCCCAAACCTTCCTGCAGTTTTCAAAATATCCCAAACATCCCAATTTCGAGGCCTGAGCCATATTTTGGAGCAAAATTCTGGCTCTATGCACGTATTCGCAGTTTGATATTACGACTTTTTATACCCAACATATGCAAAGTCCTGAAAGTGGCAGTGAGTCACATTTTGCACAAACTCTCCTGCAGTTTTCAAAATATCCCAAACATCCCAATTTCGAGGCCCGAGCCATATTTTGGAGCCAAATTCTGACTCTCTGCACGTATACGCAGTTTGAAATTACGACTTTTTTATTCCCAACTTATGCGAAGTACTGAAAGCGGCGTTTGGTCACATTTGTCTCAAACCTCCCTGCAGTTTTCAAAATATCCTAAACAACCCAATTTCGAGGCCTGAGTCATATTTTGGAGCCAAATATAAGGCTCACTGCAAGTATTCGCAGTTTGAAATTTCGACTTTTTATTCCCAACATATGCCAAGTACTGAAAGCAGCAGTGAGTCACATTTTGCACAGACTCCCCTGCAGTTTTCAAAATATCCCAAATATCCCAATTTCGAGGCGTGAGCAATATTATGGAGCCAAATTCTTGCTCTCTGCACGTATTCGCAGTTTGAAATTGCGACTTTTTTAAAAAAACATATGCCAAGTACTGAAAGCGGCGTTTGGTCACATTTGTCCCAAACCTTCCTGCAGTTTTCAAAATATCTCAAACATCCCAATTTCGAGGCCTGAGCCATATTTTGGAGCCAAATTCTGGCTCTATGCACGTATTCGCAGTTTGAAATTACGACTTTTTATACCCAACATATGCCAAGTACTGAAAGCGGCGTTTGGTCATATTTGTCCCAAAGTCTCCTGCAGTTTTAAAAATATCCCAAACCTCCCAATTTCAAGGCTTGAGCCATATTTTTGAGCCAAATTCTGGCTCTTCACGTATTCGCAGTTTGAAATTGCGACTTTTTTATAACAATATATGCCAAGTACTGAAAGCGGCGTTTTGTTATATTTGTCCCAAAGTCCTCTGCAGTTTTATAAATATCCCAAACATCCCAATTTCAAGGCCTAAGCCATATTTTGGAGCCAAATTCTGGTTCTCTGTACGTATTCGCAGTTTGATATTATGACTTCTAATACCTAAAATATGCCAAGTACTGATAGCGGCGTTTGGTCACATTTGTCCCAATCCCCCTGTAGTTTTCAAAATATCCCAAACATCCCAACTTCGAGGCCTGAGCCATATTTTGGAGCCAAATTCTGGCTCTCTGCACGTATTCGTAGTTTGAAATTACGACTTTTTTATACCGAACATATGCCAAGTCCTGTAAGCGGCAGTGAGTCACATTTTGCACAAACTCCCCTGCAGTTTTCAAAATATCCCAAACATCCCAATTTCGAGGCCTGAGCCATATTTTGGAGCCAAATTCTGGCTCTCTGCACGTATTCGCAGTTTGAAATTGCGACTTTTTTATACCCAACATATGCCAAGTACTGAAAGCCGCGTTTGGTCACATTTTGCACAAACTCCCCTGCAGTTTTCAAAATATCCCAAATATCCCAATTTCAAGGCCTGAGCAATATTATGGAGAAAAATTCTGGCTCTCTGCATGTATTCGCAGTTTGAAATTGCGACTTTTTTATAACAACATATGTGAAGTACTGAAAGCGGCGTTTGATCACATTTTGCACAAACTCCCCTGCAGTTTTCAAAATATCCCAAACATCCCAATATCGAGGCCTGAGCCATATTTTGGAGCCAAATTCTGGCTTTCTGCACGTATTCACAGTTTGAATTTACGACTTTTTTATACCCAACATATGCCAAGTACTGAAAGCGGCAATGAGTCACATTTTGCACAAATTCCCCTGCAGTTTTCAAAATAACCTAAACATCATAATTTCGAGGCCTTAGCCATATTTTGGAGCCAAATTCTGGCTCTCTGCACGTATTCGCAGTTTGAAATTACGACTTTTTTTTTACCTAACATATGCGAAGTACTGAAAGCGGCGTTTGGTCACATTTTGCACAAACTCCCCTGCCGTTTTCAAAATATCCCAAACATTCCAATATCGAGGCCTGAGCCATATTTTGGAGCCAAATTCTGGCTCTCTGCACGTATTCGCAGTTTGATATTACGACTTTTTATACCCAACATATGCCAAGTACTGAAAGCGGCAATGAGTCACATTTTGCACAAACTCCCCTGCAGTTTTCAAAATAACCCAAATATCATAATTTCGAGGCCTTAGCCATATTTTGGAGCCAAATTCTGGCTCTCTGCACGTATTCGCAGTTTGAAATTACGACTTTTTATACTCAACATATTCCAAGTACTGAAAGCGGCAATGAGTCACATTTTGCACAAACTCCCCCTGCAGTTTTCAAAATACCCAAAACATCTATATTTCGAGGCCTAAGCCATATTTTGGAGCTAAATTCTGGCTCTATGCACGTATTCGCAGTTTGATATTACGACTTTTTATACCCAACATATGCCAAGTCCTGAAAGCGGCAGTGAGTCACATTTTGCACAAACACCCCTGCAGTTTTCGAAATATCCCAATTTCGAGGCCTCAGCCATATTTTGGAGCGAAATTCTGGCTCTCTGCACGTATTCGCAGTTTGAAATTGCGACTTTTTTATACCCAACATATGCCAAGTACTGAAAGCGGCGTTTGGTCACATTTGTCCTAAACCTTCCTGTAGTTTTCAAAATATCCCAAACATCCCAGTTTCGAGGCCTGAGCCTTATTTTGGAGCCAAATTCTGGCTCTATGCACGTATTCGCAGTTTGATATTACAACTTTTTTATAACAACATATGCCAAGTACTGAAAGCGGCGTTTGGTCATATTTGTCCCAAAGTCCCCTGCAGTTTTCAAAATATCCCAAATATCCCAATTTCGAGGCGTGAGCAATATTATGGAGCCAAATTCTTGCTCTCTGCACGTATTCGCAGTTTGAAATTGCGACTTTTTTAAAAAAACATATGCCAAGTACTGAAAGCGGCGTTTGGTCACATTTGTCCCAAACCTTCCTGCAGTTTTCAAAATATCTCAAACATCCCAATTTCGAGGCCTGAGCCATATTTTGGAGCCAAATTCTGGCTCTATGCACGTATTCGCAGTTTGAAATTACGACTTTTTATACCCAACATATGCCAAGTACTGAAAGCGGCGTTTGGTCATATTTGTCCCAAAGTCTCCTGCAGTTTTAAAAATATCCCAAACCTCCCAATTTCAAGGCTTGAGCCATATTTTTGAGCCAAATTCTGGCTCTTCACGTATTCGCAGTTTGAAATTGCGACTTTTTTATAACAATATATGCCAAGTACTGAAAGCGGCGTTTTGTTATATTTGTCCCAAAGTCCTCTGCAGTTTTATAAATATCCCAAACATCCCAATTTCAAGGCCTAAGCCATATTTTGGAGCCAAATTCTGGTTCTCTGTACGTATTCGCAGTTTGATATTATGACTTCTAATACCTAAAATATGCCAAGTACTGATAGCGGCGTTTGGTCACATTTGTCCCAATCCCCCTGTAGTTTTCAAAATATCCCAAACATCCCAACTTCGAGGCCTGAGCCATATTTTGGAGCCAAATTCTGGCTCTCTGCACGTATTCGTAGTTTGAAATTACGACTTTTTTATACCGAACATATGTCAAGTCCTGTAAGCGGCAGTGAGTCACATTTTGCACAAACTCCCCTGCAGTTTTCAAAATATCCCAAACATCCCAATTTCGAGGCCTGAGCCATATTTTGGAGCCAAATTCTGGCTCTCTGCACGTATTCGCAGTTTGAAATTGCGACTTTTTTATACCCAACATATGCCAAGTACTGAAAGCCGCGTTTGGTCACATTTTGCACAAACTCCCCTGCAGTTTTCAAAATATCCCAAATATCCCAATTTCAAGGCCTGAGCAATATTATGGAGAAAAATTCTGGCTCTCTGCATGTATTCGCAGTTTGAAATTGCGACTTTTTTATAACAACATATGTGAAGTACTGAAAGCGGCGTTTGATCACATTTTGCACAAACTCCCCTGCAGTTTTCAAAATATCCCAAACATCCCAATATCGAGGCCTGAGCCATATTTTGGAGCCAAATTCTGGCTTTCTGCACGTATTCACAGTTTGAATTTACGACTTTTTTATACCCAACATATGCCAAGTACTGAAAGCGGCAATGAGTCACATTTTGCACAAATTCCCCTGCAGTTTTCAAAATAACCTAAACATCATAATTTCGAGGCCTTAGCCATATTTTGGAGCCAAATTCTGGCTCTCTGCACGTATTCGCAGTTTGAAATTACGACTTTTTTTTTACCTAACATATGCGAAGTACTGAAAGCGGCGTTTGGTCACATTTTGCACAAACTCCCCTGCCGTTTTCAAAATATCCCAAACATTCCAATATCGAGGCCTGAGCCATATTTTGGAGCCAAATTCTGGCTCTCTGCACGTATTCGCAGTTTGATATTACGACTTTTTATACCCAACATATGCCAAGTACTGAAAGCGGCAATGAGTCACATTTTGCACAAACTCCCCTGCAGTTTTCAAAATAACCCAAATATCATAATTTCGAGGCCTTAGCCATATTTTGGAGCCAAATTCTGGCTCTCTGCACGTATTCGCAGTTTGAAATTACGACTTTTTATACTCAACATATTCCAAGTACTGAAAGCGGCAATGAGTCACATTTTGCACAAACTCCCCCTGCAGTTTTCAAAATACCCAAAACATCTATATTTCGAGGCCTAAGCCATATTTTGGAGCTAAATTCTGGCTCTATGCACGTATTCGCAGTTTGATATTACGACTTTTTATACCCAACATATGCCAAGTCCTGAAAGCGGCAGTGAGTCACATTTTGCACAAACACCCCTGCAGTTTTCGAAATATCCCAATTTCGAGGCCTCAGCCATATTTTGGAGCGAAATTCTGGCTCTCTGCACGTATTCGCAGTTTGAAATTGCGACTTTTTTATACCCAACATATGCCAAGTACTGAAAGCGGCGTTTGGTCACATTTGTCCTAAACCTTCCTGTAGTTTTCAAAATATCCCAAACATCCCAGTTTCGAGGCCTGAGCCTTATTTTGGAGCCAAATTCTGGCTCTATGCACGTATTCGCAGTTTGATATTACAACTTTTTTATAACAACATATGCCAAGTACTGAAAGCGGCGTTTGGTCATATTTGTCCCAAAGTCCCCTGCAGTTTTCAAAATATCCCAAATATCCCAATTTCGAGGCGTGAGCAATATTATGGAGCCAAATTCTTGCTCTCTGCACGTATTCGCAGTTTGAAATTGCGACTTTTTTAAAAAAACATATGCCAAGTACTGAAAGCGGCGTTTGGTCACATTTGTCCCAAACCTTCCTGCAGTTTTCAAAATATCTCAAACATCCCAATTTCGAGGCCTGAGCCATATTTTGGAGCCAAATTCTGGCTCTATGCACGTATTCGCAGTTTGAAATTACGACTTTTTATACCCAACATATGCCAAGTACTGAAAGCGGCGTTTGGTCATATTTGTCCCAAAGTCTCCTGCAGTTTTAAAAATATCCCAAACCTCCCAATTTCAAGGCTTGAGCCATATTTTTGAGCCAAATTCTGGCTCTTCACGTATTCGCAGTTTGAAATTGCGACTTTTTTATAACAATATATGCCAAGTACTGAAAGCGGCGTTTTGTTATATTTGTCCCAAAGTCCTCTGCAGTTTTATAAATATCCCAAACATCCCAATTTCAAGGCCTAAGCCATATTTTGGAGCCAAATTCTGGTTCTCTGTACGTATTCGCAGTTTGATATTATGACTTCTAATACCTAAAATATGCCAAGTACTGATAGCGGCGTTTGGTCACATTTGTCCCAATCCCCCTGTAGTTTTCAAAATATCCCAAACATCCCAACTTCGAGGCCTGAGCCATATTTTGGAGCCAAATTCTGGCTCTCTGCACGTATTCGCAGTTTGAAATTGCGACTTTTTTATACCCAACATATGCCAAGTACTGAAAGCCGCGTTTGGTCACATTTTGCACAAACTCCCCTGCAGTTTTCAAAATATCCCAAATATCCCAATTTCAAGGCCTGAGCAATATTATGGAGAAAAATTCTGGCTCTCTGCATGTATTCGCAGTTTGAAATTGCGACTTTTTTATAACAACATATGTGAAGTACTGAAAGCGGCGTTTGATCACATTTTGCACAAACTCCCCTGCAGTTTTCAAAATATCCCAAACATCCCAATATCGAGGCCTGAGCCATATTTTGGAGCCAAATTCTGGCTTTCTGCACGTATTCACAGTTTGAATTTACGACTTTTTTATACCCAACATATGCCAAGTACTGAAAGCGGCAATGAGTCACATTTTGCACAAATTCCCCTGCAGTTTTCAAAATAACCTAAACATCATAATTTCGAGGCCTTAGCCATATTTTGGAGCCAAATTCTGGCTCTCTGCACGTATTCGCAGTTTGAAATTACGACTTTTTTTTTACCTAACATATGCGAAGTACTGAAAGCGGCGTTTGGTCACATTTTGCACAAACTCCCCTGCCGTTTTCAAAATATCCCAAACATTCCAATATCGAGGCCTGAGCCATATTTTGGAGCCAAATTCTGGCTCTCTGCACGTATTCGCAGTTTGATATTACGACTTTTTATACCCAACATATGCCAAGTACTGAAAGCGGCAATGAGTCACATTTTGCACAAACTCCCCTGCAGTTTTCAAAATAACCCAAATATCATAATTTCGAGGCCTTAGCCATATTTTGGAGCCAAATTCTGGCTCTCTGCACGTATTCGCAGTTTGAAATTACGACTTTTTATACTCAACATATTCCAAGTACTGAAAGCGGCAATGAGTCACATTTTGCACAAACTCCCCCTGCAGTTTTCAAAATACCCAAAACATCTATATTTCGAGGCCTAAGCCATATTTTGGAGCTAAATTCTGGCTCTATGCACGTATTCGCAGTTTGATATTACGACTTTTTATACCCAACATATGCCAAGTCCTGAAAGCGGCAGTGAGTCACATTTTGCACAAACACCCCTGCAGTTTTCGAAATATCCCAATTTCGAGGCCTCAGCCATATTTTGGAGCGAAATTCTGGCTCTCTGCACGTATTCGCAGTTTGAAATTGCGACTTTTTTATTCCCAACATATGCCAAGTACTGAAAGCGGCGTTTGGTCACATTTGTCCTAAACCTTCCTGTAGTTTTCAAAATATCCCAAACATCCCAGTTTCGAGGCCTGAGCCATATTTTGGAGCCAAATTCTGGCTCTATGCACGTATTCGCAGTTTGATATTACAACTTTTTTATAACAACATATGCCAAGTACTGAAAGCGGCGTTTGGTCATATTTGTCCCAAAGTCCCCTGCAGTTTTAAAAATATCCCAAACATCCCAACTTCGAGGCCTGAGCCATATTTTGGAGCCAAATTCTGGCTCTCTGCACGTATTCGCAGTTTGAAATTACGAATTTTTTTTTACCTAACATATGCGAAGTACTGAAAGCGGCGTTTGGTCACATTTTGAACAAACTCCCCTGCCGTTTTCAAAATATCCCAAACATTCCAATATCGAGGCCTGAGCCATATTTTGGAGCCAAATTCTGGCTCTCTGCACGTATTCGCAGTTTGATATTTCGACTTTTTATACCCAACATATGCCAAGTACTGAAAGCGGCAATGAGTCACATTTTGCACAAACTCCCCTGCAGTTTTCAAAATAACCCAAATATCATAATTGCGAGGCCTTAGCCATATTTTGGAGCCAAATTCTGGCTCTCTGCACGTATTCGCAGTTTGAAATTACGACTTTTTATACTCAACATATTCCAAGTACTGAAAGCGGCAATGAGTCACATTTTGCACAAACTCCCTTGCAGTTTTCAAAATATCCAAAACATCTATATTTCGAGGCCTTAGCCATATTTTGGAGCCAAATTCTGGCTCTATGCACGTATTCGCAGTTTGATATTACGACTTTTTATACCCAACATATGCCAAGTCCTGAAAGTGGCAGTGAGTCACATTTTGCACAAACACCCCTGCAGTTTTCGAAATATCCCAATTTCGAGGCCTCAGCCATATTTTGTAGCGAAATTCTGGCTCTCTGCACGTATTCGCAGTTTGAAATTGCGAATTTTTTATACCCAACATATGCCAAGTACTGAAAGCGGCGTTTGGTCACATTTGTCCTAAACCTTCCTGCAGTTTTCAAAATATCCCAAACAACCCAATTTCGAGGCCTGAGCCATATTTTGGAGCAAAATTCTGGCTCTATGCACGTATTCGCAGTTTGAAATTGTGACTTTTTTATAACAACATATGCCAAGTACTGAAAGCGGTGTTTGGTCACATTTGTCCCAAACCTTCCTGCAGTTTTCAAAATATCCCAAACATCCCAATTTCGAGGCCTGAGCCATATTTTGGAGCAAAATTCTGGCTCTATGCACGTATTCGCAGTTTGATATTACGACTTTTTATACCCAACATATGCAAAGTCCTGAAAGTGGCAGTGAGTCACATTTTGCACAAACTCTCCTGCAGTTTTCAAAATATCCCAAACATCCCAATTTCGAGGCCCGAGCCATATTTTGGAGCCAAATTCTGACTCTCTGCACGTATACGCAGTTTGAAATTACGACTTTTTTATTCCCAACTTATGCGAAGTACTGAAAGCGGCGTTTGGTCACATTTGTCTCAAACCTCCCTGCAGTTTTCAAAATATCCTAAACAACCCAATTTCGAGGCCTGAGTCATATTTTGGAGCCAAATATAAGGCTCACTGCAAGTATTCGCAGTTTGAAATTTCGACTTTTTATTCCCAACATATGCCAAGTACTGAAAGCAGCAGTGAGTCACATTTTGCACAGACTCCCCTGCAGTTTTCAAAATATCCCAAATATCCCAATTTCGAGGCGTGAGCAATATTATGGAGCCAAATTCTTGCTCTCTGCACGTATTCGCAGTTTGAAATTGCGACTTTTTTAAAAAAACATATGCCAAGTACTGAAAGCGGCGTTTGGTCACATTTGTCCCAAACCTTCCTGCAGTTTTCAAAATATCTCAAACATCCCAATTTCGAGGCCTGAGCCATATTTTGGAGCCAAATTCTGGCTCTATGCACGTATTCGCAGTTTGAAATTACGACTTTTTATACCCAACATATGCCAAGTACTGAAAGCGGCGTTTGGTCATATTTGTCCCAAAGTCTCCTGCAGTTTTAAAAATATCCCAAACCTCCCAATTTCAAGGCTTGAGCCATATTTTTGAGCCAAATTCTGGCTCTTCACGTATTCGCAGTTTGAAATTGCGACTTTTTTATAACAATATATGCCAAGTACTGAAAGCGGCGTTTTGTTATATTTGTCCCAAAGTCCTCTGCAGTTTTATAAATATCCCAAACATCCCAATTTCAAGGCCTAAGCCATATTTTGGAGCCAAATTCTGGTTCTCTGTACGTATTCGCAGTTTGATATTATGACTTCTAATACCTAAAATATGCCAAGTACTGATAGCGGCGTTTGGTCACATTTGTCCCAATCCCCCTGTAGTTTTCAAAATATCCCAAACATCCCAACTTCGAGGCCTGAGCCATATTATGGAGCCAAATTCTGGCTCTCTGCACGTATTCGTAGTTTGAAATTACGACTTTTTTATACCGAACATATGCCAAGTCCTGTAAGCGGCAGTGAGTCACATTTTGCACAAACTCCCCTGCAGTTTTCAAAATATCGCAAACATCCCAATTTCGAGGCCTGAGCCATATTTTGGAGCCAAATTCTGGCTCTCTGCACGTATTCGCAGTTTGAAATTGCGACTTTTTTATACCCAACATATGCCAAGTACTGAAAGCCGCGTTTGGTCACATTTTGCACAAACTCCCCTGCAGTTTTCAAAATATCCCAAATATCCCAATTTCAAGGCCTGAGCAATATTATGGAGAAAAATTCTGGCTCTCTGCATGTATTCGCAGTTTGAAATTGCGACTTTTTTATAACAACATATGTGAAGTACTGAAAGCGGCGTTTGATCACATTTTGCACAAACTCCCCTGCAGTTTTCAAAATATCCCAAACATCCCAATATCGAGGCCTGAGCCATATTTTGGAGCCAAATTCTGGCTTTCTGCACGTATTCACAGTTTGAATTTACGACTTTTTTATACCCAACATATGCCAAGTACTGAAAGCGGCAATGAGTCACATTTTGCACAAATTCCCCTGCAGTTTTCAAAATAACCTAAACATCATAATTTCGAGGCCTTAGCCATATTTTGGAGCCAAATTCTGGCTCTCTGCACGTATTCGCAGTTTGAAATTACGACTTTTTTTTTACCTAACATATGCGAAGTACTGAAAGCGGCGTTTGGTCACATTTTGCACAAACTCCCCTGCCGTTTTCAAAATATCCCAAACATTCCAATATCGAGGCCTGAGCCATATTTTGGAGCCAA
This sequence comes from Procambarus clarkii, assembly GCF_040958095.1. NCBI lineage: Eukaryota > Metazoa > Arthropoda > Malacostraca > Decapoda > Cambaridae > Procambarus > Procambarus clarkii. Next base: position 17,072,730 of record NC_091221.1, read on the forward strand.
ATTCTGGCTCTATGCACGTATTCGCAGTTTGATATTACAACTTTTTTATAACAACATATGCCAAGTACTGAAAGCGGCGTTTGGTCATATTTGTCCCAAAGTCCCCTGCAGTTTTAAAAATATCCCAAACATCCCAACTTCGAGGCCTGAGCCATATTTTGGAGCCAAATTCTGGCTCTCTGCACGTATTCGCAGTTTGAAATTACGAATTTTTTTTTACCTAACATATGCGAAGTACTGAAAGCGGCGTTTGGTCACATTTTGAACAAACTCCCCTGCCGTTTTCAAAATATCCCAAACATTCCAATATCGAGGCCTGAGCCATATTTTGGAGCCAAATTCTGGCTCTCTGCACGTATTCGCAGTTTGATATTTCGACTTTTTATACCCAACATATGCCAAGTACTGAAAGCGGCAATGAGTCACATTTTGCACAAACTCCCCTGCAGTTTTCAAAATAACCCAAATATCATAATTGCGAGGCCTTAGCCATATTTTGGAGCCAAATTCTGGCTCTCTGCACGTATTCGCAGTTTGAAATTACGACTTTTTATACTCAACATATTCCAAGTACTGAAAGCGGCAATGAGTCACATTTTGCACAAACTCCCTTGCAGTTTTCAAAATATCCAAAACATCTATATTTCGAGGCCTTAGCCATATTTTGGAGCCAAATTCTGGCTCTATGCACGTATTCGCAGTTTGATATTACGACTTTTTATACCCAACATATGCCAAGTCCTGAAAGTGGCAGTGAGTCACATTTTGCACAAACACCCCTGCAGTTTTCGAAATATCCCAATTTCGAGGCCTCAGCCATATTTTGTAGCGAAATTCTGGCTCTCTGCACGTATTCGCAGTTTGAAATTGCGAATTTTTTATACCCAACATATGCCAAGTACTGAAAGCGGCGTTTGGTCACATTTGTCCTAAACCTTCCTGCAGTTTTCAAAATATCCCAAACAACCCAATTTCGAGGCCTGAGCCATATTTTGGAGCAAAATTCTGGCTCTATGCACGTATTCGCAGTTTGAAATTGTGACTTTTTTATAACAACATATGCCAAGTACTGAAAGCGGTGTTTGGTCACATTTGTCCCAAACCTTCCTGCAGTTTTCAAAATATCCCAAACATCCCAATTTCGAGGCCTGAGCCATATTTTGGAGCAAAATTCTGGCTCTATGCACGTATTCGCAGTTTGATATTACGACTTTTTATACCCAACATATGCAAAGTCCTGAAAGTGGCAGTGAGTCACATTTTGCACAAACTCTCCTGCAGTTTTCAAAATATCCCAAACATCCCAATTTCGAGGCCCGAGCCATATTTTGGAGCCAAATTCTGACTCTCTGCACGTATACGCAGTTTGAAATTACGACTTTTTTATTCCCAACTTATGCGAAGTACTGAAAGCGGCGTTTGGTCACATTTGTCTCAAACCTCCCTGCAGTTTTCAAAATATCCTAAACAACCCAATTTCGAGGCCTGAGTCATATTTTGGAGCCAAATATAAGGCTCACTGCAAGTATTCGCAGTTTGAAATTTCGACTTTTTATTCCCAACATATGCCAAGTACTGAAAGCAGCAGTGAGTCACATTTTGCACAGACTCCCCTGCAGTTTTCAAAATATCCCAAATATCCCAATTTCGAGGCGTGAGCAATATTATGGAGCCAAATTCTTGCTCTCTGCACGTATTCGCAGTTTGAAATTGCGACTTTTTTAAAAAAACATATGCCAAGTACTGAAAGCGGCGTTTGGTCACATTTGTCCCAAACCTTCCTGCAGTTTTCAAAATATCTCAAACATCCCAATTTCGAGGCCTGAGCCATATTTTGGAGCCAAATTCTGGCTCTATGCACGTATTCGCAGTTTGAAATTACGACTTTTTATACCCAACATATGCCAAGTACTGAAAGCGGCGTTTGGTCATATTTGTCCCAAAGTCTCCTGCAGTTTTAAAAATATCCCAAACCTCCCAATTTCAAGGCTTGAGCCATATTTTTGAGCCAAATTCTGGCTCTTCACGTATTCGCAGTTTGAAATTGCGACTTTTTTATAACAATATATGCCAAGTACTGAAAGCGGCGTTTTGTTATATTTGTCCCAAAGTCCTCTGCAGTTTTATAAATATCCCAAACATCCCAATTTCAAGGCCTAAGCCATATTTTGGAGCCAAATTCTGGTTCTCTGTACGTATTCGCAGTTTGATATTATGACTTCTAATACCTAAAATATGCCAAGTACTGATAGCGGCGTTTGGTCACATTTGTCCCAATCCCCCTGTAGTTTTCAAAATATCCCAAACATCCCAACTTCGAGGCCTGAGCCATATTATGGAGCCAAATTCTGGCTCTCTGCACGTATTCGTAGTTTGAAATTACGACTTTTTTATACCGAACATATGCCAAGTCCTGTAAGCGGCAGTGAGTCACATTTTGCACAAACTCCCCTGCAGTTTTCAAAATATCGCAAACATCCCAATTTCGAGGCCTGAGCCATATTTTGGAGCCAAATTCTGGCTCTCTGCACGTATTCGCAGTTTGAAATTGCGACTTTTTTATACCCAACATATGCCAAGTACTGAAAGCCGCGTTTGGTCACATTTTGCACAAACTCCCCTGCAGTTTTCAAAATATCCCAAATATCCCAATTTCAAGGCCTGAGCAATATTATGGAGAAAAATTCTGGCTCTCTGCATGTATTCGCAGTTTGAAATTGCGACTTTTTTATAACAACATATGTGAAGTACTGAAAGCGGCGTTTGATCACATTTTGCACAAACTCCCCTGCAGTTTTCAAAATATCCCAAACATCCCAATATCGAGGCCTGAGCCATATTTTGGAGCCAAATTCTGGCTTTCTGCACGTATTCACAGTTTGAATTTACGACTTTTTTATACCCAACATATGCCAAGTACTGAAAGCGGCAATGAGTCACATTTTGCACAAATTCCCCTGCAGTTTTCAAAATAACCTAAACATCATAATTTCGAGGCCTTAGCCATATTTTGGAGCCAAATTCTGGCTCTCTGCACGTATTCGCAGTTTGAAATTACGACTTTTTTTTTACCTAACATATGCGAAGTACTGAAAGCGGCGTTTGGTCACATTTTGCACAAACTCCCCTGCCGTTTTCAAAATATCCCAAACATTCCAATATCGAGGCCTGAGCCATATTTTGGAGCCAAATTCTGGCTCTCTGCACGTATTCGCAGTTTGATATTACGACTTTTTATACCCAACATATGCCAAGTACTGAAAGCGGCAATGAGTCACATTTTGCACAAACTCCCCTGCAGTTTTCAAAATAACCCAAATATCATAATTTCGAGGCCTTAGCCATATTTTGGAGCCAAATTCTGGCTCTCTGCACGTATTCGCAGTTTGAAATTACGACTTTTTATACTCAACATATTCCAAGTACTGAAAGCGGCAATGAGTCACATTTTGCACAAACTCCCCCTGCAGTTTTCAAAATACCCAAAACATCTATATTTCGAGGCCTAAGCCATATTTTGGAGCTAAATTCTGGCTCTATGCACGTATTCGCAGTTTGATATTACGACTTTTTATACCCAACATATGCCAAGTCCTGAAAGCGGCAGTGAGTCACATTTTGCACAAACACCCCTGCAGTTTTCGAAATATCCCAATTTCGAGGCCTCAGCCATATTTTGGAGCGAAATTCTGGCTTCTCTGCACGTATTCGCAGTTTGAAATTGCGACTTTTTCATACCCAACATATGCCAAGTACTGAAAGCGGCGTTTGGTCACATTTGTCCTAAACCTTCCTGTAGTTTTCAAAATATCCCAAACATCCCAGTTTCGAGGCCTGAGCCATATTTTGGAGCCAAATTCTGGCTCTATGCACGTATTCGCAGTTTGATATTACAACTTTTTTATAACAACATATGCCAAGTACTGAAAGCGGCGTTTGGTCATATTTGTCCCAAAGTCCCCTGCAGTTTTAAAAATATCCCAAACATCCCAACTTCGAGGCCTGAGCCATATTTTGGAGCCAAATTCTGGCTCTCTGCACGTATTCGCAGTTTGAAATTACGAATTTTTTTTTACCTAACATATGCGAAGTACTGAAAGCGGCGTTTGGTCACATTTTGCACAAACTCCCCTGCCGTTTTCAAAATATCCCAAACATTCCAATATCGAGGCCTGAGCCATATTTTGGAGCCAAATTCTGGCTCTCTGCACGTATTCGCAGTTTGATATTTCGACTTTTTATACCCAACATATGCCAAGTACTGAAAGCGGCAATGAGTCACATTTTGCACAAACTCCCCTGCAGTTTTCAAAATAACCCAAATATCATAATTGCGAGGCCTTAGCCATATTTTGGAGCCAAATTCTGGCTCTCTGCACGTATTCGCAGTTTGAAATTACGACTTTTTATACTCAACATATTCCAAGTACTGAAAGCGGCAATGAGTCACATTTTGCACAAACTCCCTTGCAGTTTTCAAAATATCCAAAACATCTATATTTCGAGGCCTTAGCCATATTTTGGAGCCAAATTCTGGCTCTATGCACGTATTCGCAGTTTGATATTACGACTTTTTATACCCAACATATGCCAAGTCCTGAAAGTGGCAGTGAGTCACATTTTGCACAAACACCCCTGCAGTTTTCGAAATATCCCAATTTCGAGGCCTCAGCCATATTTGTAGCGAAATTCTGGCTCTCTGCACGTATTCGCAGTTTGAAATTGCGAATTTTTTATACCCAACATATGCCAAGTACTGAAAGCGGCGTTTGGTCACATTTGTCCTAAACCTTCCTGCAGTTTTCAAAATATCCCAAACAACCCAATTTCGAGGCCTGAGCCATATTTTGGAGCAAAATTCTGGCTCTATGCACGTATTCGCAGTTTGAAATTGTGACTTTTTTATAACAACATATGCCAAGTACTGAAAGCGGTGTTTGGTCACATTTGTCCCAAACCTTCCTGCAGTTTTCAAAATATCCCAAACATCCCAATTTCGAGGCCTGAGCCATATTTTGGAGCAAAATTCTGGCTCTATGCACGTATTCGCAGTTTGATATTACGACTTTTTATACCCAACATATGCAAAGTCCTGAAAGTGGCAGTGAGTCACATTTTGCACAAACTCTCCTGCAGTTTTCAAAATATCCCAAACATCCCAATTTCGAGGCCAGAGCCATATTTTGGAGCCAAATTCTGACTCTCTGCACGTATACGCAGTTTGAAATTACGACTTTTTTATTCCCAACTTATGCGAAGTACTGAAAGCGGCGTTTGGTCACATTTGTCTCAAACCTCCCTGCAGTTTTCAAAATATCCTAAACAACCCAATTTCGAGGCCTGAGTCATATTTTGGAGCCAAATATAAGGCTCACTGCAAGTATTCGCAGTTTGAAATTTCGACTTTTATTCCCAACATATGCCAAGTACTGAAAGCAGCAGTGAGTCACATTTTGCACAGACTCCCCTGCAGTTTTCAAAATATCCCAAATATCCCAATTTCGAGGCCGTGAGCAATATTATGGAGCCAAATTCTTGCTCTCTGCATGTATTCGCAGTTTGAAATTGCGACTTTTTTAAAAAACATATGCCAAGTACTGAAAGCGGCGTTTGGTCACATTTGTCCCAAACCTTCCTGCAGTTTTCAAAATATCTCAAACATCCCAATTTCGAGGCCTGAGCCATATTTTGGAGCCAAATTCTGGCTCTATGCACGTATTCGCAGTTTGAAATTACGACTTTTTATACCCAACATATGCCAAGTACTGAAAGCGGCGTTTGGTCATATTTGTCCCAAAGTCTCCTGCAGTTTTAAAAATATCCCAAACCTCCCAATTTCAAGGCTTGAGCCATATTTTTGAGCCAAATTCTGGCTCTTCACGTATTCGCAGTTTGAAATTGCGACTTTTTTATAACAATATATGCCAAGTACTGAAAGCGGCGTTTTGTTATATTTGTCCCAAAGTCCTCTGCAGTTTTATAAATATCCCAAACATCCCAATTTCAAGGCCTAAGCCATATTTTGGAGCCAAATTCTGGTTCTCTGTACGTATTCGCAGTTTGATATTATGACTTCTAATACCTAAAATATGCCAAGTACTGATAGCGGCGTTTGGTCACATTTGTCCCAATCCCCCTGTAGTTTTCAAAATATCCCAAACATCCCAACTTCGAGGCCTGAGCCATATTTTGGAGCCAAATTCTGGCTCTCTGCACGTATTCGTAGTTTGAAATTACGACTTTTTTATACCGAACATATGCCAAGTCCTGTAAGCGGCAGTGAGTCACATTTTGCACAAACTCCCCTGCAGTTTTCAAAATATCCCAAACATCCCAATTTCGAGGCCTGAGCCATATTTTGGAGCCAAATTCTGGCTCTCTGCACGTATTCGCAGTTTGAAATTGCGACTTTTTTATACCCAACATATGCCAAGTACTGAAAGCCGCGTTTGGTCACATTTTGCACAAACTCCCCTGCAGTTTTCAAAATATCCCAAATATCCCAATTTCAAGGCCTGAGCAATATTATGGAGAAAAATTCTGGCTCTCTGCATGTATTCGCAGTTTGAAATTGCGACTTTTTTATAACAACATATGTGAAGTACTGAAGCGGCGTTTGATCACATTTTGCACAAACTCCCCTGCAGTTTTCAAATATCCCAAACATCCCAATATCGAGGCCTGAGCCATATTTTGGAGCCAAATTCTGGCTTTCTGCACGTATTCACAGTTTGAATTTACGACTTTTTTATACCCAACATATGCCAAGTACTGAAAGCGGCAATGAGTCACATTTTGCACAAATTCCCCTGCAGTTTTCAAAATAACCTAAACATCATAATTTCGAGGCCTTAGCCATATTTTGGAGCCAAATTCTGGCTCTCTGCACGTATTCGCAGTTTGAAATTACGACTTTTTTTTTACCTAACATATGCGAAGTACTGAAAGCGGCGTTTGGTCACATTTTGCACAAACTCCCCTGCCGTTTTCAAAATATCCCAAACATTCCAATATCGAGGCCTGAGCCATATTTTGGAGCCAAATTCTGGCTCTCTGCACGTATTCGCAGTTTGATATTACGACTTTTTATACCCAACATATGCCAAGTACTGAAAGCGGCAATGAGTCACATTTTGCACAAACTCCCCTGCAGTTTTCAAAATAACCCAAATATCATAATTTCGAGGCCTTAGCCATATTTTGGAGCCAAATTCTGGCTCTCTGCACGTATTCGCAGTTTGAAATTACGACTTTTTATACTCAACATATTCCAAGTACTGAAAGCGGCAATGAGTCACATTTTGCACAAACTCCCCCTGCAGTTTTCAAAATACCCAAAACATCTATATTTCGAGGCCTAAGCCATATTTTGGAGCTAAATTCTGGCTCTATGCACGTATTCGCAGTTTGATATTACGACTTTTTATACCCAACATATGCCAAGTCCTGAAAGCGGCAGTGAGTCACATTTTGCACAAACACCCCTGCAGTTTTCGAAATATCCCAATTTCGAGGCCTCAGCCATATTTTGGAGCGAAATTCTGGCTCTCTGCACGTATTCGCAGTTTGAAATTGCGACTTTTTTATACCCAACATATGCCAAGTACTGAAAGCGGCGTTTGGTCACATTTGTCCTAAACCTTCCTGTAGTTTTCAAAATATCCCAAACATCCCAGTTTCGAGGCCTGAGCCTTATTTTGGAGCCAAATTCTGGCTCTATGCACGTATTCGCAGTTTGATATTACAACTTTTTTATAACAACATATGCCAAGTACTGAAAGCGGCGTTTGGTCATATTTGTCCCAAAGTCCCCTGCAGTTTTCAAAATATCCCAAATATCCCAATTTCGAGGCGTGAGCAATATTATGGAGCCAAATTCTTGCTCTCTGCACGTATTCGCAGTTTGAAATTGCGACTTTTTTAAAAAAACATATGCCAAGTACTGAAAGCGGCGTTTGGTCACATTTGTCCCAAACCTTCCTGCAGTTTTCAAAATATCTCAAACATCCCAATTTCGAGGCCTGAGCCATATTTTGGAGCCAAATTCTGGCTCTATGCACGTATTCGCAGTTTGAAATTACGACTTTTTATACCCAACATATGCCAAGTACTGAAAGCGGCGTTTGGTCATATTTGTCCCAAAGTCTCCTGCAGTTTTAAAAATATCCCAAACCTCCCAATTTCAAGGCTTGAGCCATATTTTTGAGCCAAATTCTGGCTCTTCACGTATTCGCAGTTTGAAATTGCGACTTTTTTATAACAATATATGCCAAGTACTGAAAGCGGCGTTTTGTTATATTTGTCCCAAAGTCCTCTGCAGTTTTATAAATATCCCAAACATCCCAATTTCAAGGCCTAAGCCATATTTTGGAGCCAAATTCTGGTTCTCTGTACGTATTCGCAGTTTGATATTATGACTTCTAATACCTAAAATATGCCAAGTACTGATAGCGGCGTTTGGTCACATTTGTCCCAATCCCCCTGTAGTTTTCAAAATATCCCAAACATCCCAACTTCGAGGCCTGAGCCATATTTTGGAGCCAAATTCTGGCTCTCTGCACGTATTCGCAGTTTGATATTTCGACTTTTTATACCCAACATATGCCAAGTACTGAAAGCGGCAATGAGTCACATTTTGCACAAACTCCCCTGCAGTTTTCAAAATAACCCAAATATCATAATTGCGAGGCCTTAGCCATATTTTGGAGCCAAATTCTGGCTCTCTGCACGTATTCGCAGTTTGAAATTACGACTTTTTATACTCAACATATTCCAAGTACTGAAAGCGGCAATGAGTCACATTTTGCACAAACTCCCTTGCAGTTTTCAAAATATCCAAAACATCTATATTTCGAGGCCTTAGCCATATTTTGGAGCCAAATTCTGGCTCTATGCACGTATTCGCAGTTTGATATTACGACTTTTTATACCCAACATATGCCAAGTCCTGAAAGTGGCAGTGAGTCACATTTTGCACAAACACCCCTGCAGTTTTCGAAATATCCCAATTTCGAGGCCTCAGCCATATTTTGTAGCGAAATTCTGGCTCTCTGCACGTATTCGCAGTTTGAAATTGCGAATTTTTTATACCCAACATATGCCAAGTACTGAAAGCGGCGTTTGGTCACATTTGTCCTAAACCTTCCTGCAGTTTTCAAAATATCCCAAACAACCCAATTTCGAGGCCTGAGCCATATTTTGGAGCAAAATTCTGGCTCTATGCACGTATTCGCAGTTTGAAATTGTGACTTTTTTATAACAACATATGCCAAGTACTGAAAGCGGTGTTTGGTCACATTTGTCCCAAACCTTCCTGCAGTTTTCAAAATATCCCAAACATCCCAATTTCGAGGCCTGAGCCATATTTTGGAGCAAAATTCTGGCTCTATGCACGTATTCGCAGTTTGATATTACGACTTTTTATACCCAACATATGCAAAGTCCTGAAAGTGGCAGTGAGTCACATTTTGCACAAACTCTCCTGCAGTTTTCAAAATATCCCAAACATCCCAATTTCGAGGCCCGAGCCATATTTTGGAGCCAAATTCTGACTCTCTGCACGTATACGCAGTTTGAAATTACGACTTTTTTATTCCCAACTTATGCGAAGTACTGAAAGCGGCGTTTGGTCACATTTGTCTCAAACCTCCCTGCAGTTTTCAAAATATCCTAAACAACCCAATTTCGAGGCCTGAGTCATATTTTGGAGCCAAATATAAGGCTCACTGCAAGTATTCGCAGTTTGAAATTTCGACTTTTTATTCCCAACATATGCCAAGTACTGAAAGCAGCAGTGAGTCACATTTTGCACAGACTCCCCTGCAGTTTTCAAAATATCCCAAATATCCCAATTTCGAGGCGTGAGCAATATTATGGAGCCAAATTCTTGCTCTCTGCACGTATTCGCAGTTTGAAATTGCGACTTTTTTAAAAAAACATATGCCAAGTACTGAAAGCGGCGTTTGGTCACATTTGTCCCAAACCTTCCTGCAGTTTTCAAAATATCTCAAACATCCCAATTTCGAGGCCTGAGCCATATTTTGGAGCCAAATTCTGGCTCTATGCACGTATTCGCAGTTTGAAATTACGACTTTTTATACCCAACATATGCCAAGTACTGAAAGCGGCGTTTGGTCATATTTGTCCCAAAGTCTCCTGCAGTTTTAAAAATATCCCAAACCTCCCAATTTCAAGGCTTGAGCCATATTTTTGAGCCAAATTCTGGCTCTTCACGTATTCGCAGTTTGAAATTGCGACTTTTTTATAACAATATATGCCAAGTACTGAAAGCGGCGTTTTGTTATATTTGTCCCAAAGTCCTCTGCAGTTTTATAAATATCCCAAACATCCCAATTTCAAGGCCTAAGCCATATTTTGGAGCCAAATTCTGGTTCTCTGTACGTATTCGCAGTTTGATATTATGACTTCTAATACCTAAAATATGCCAAGTACTGATAGCGGCGTTTGGTCACATTTGTCCCAATCCCCCTGTAGTTTTCAAAATATCCCAAACATCCCAACTTCGAGGCCTGAGCCATATTTTGGAGCCAAATTCTGGCTCTCTGCACGTATTCGTAGTTTGAAATTACGACTTTTTTATACCGAACATATGCCAAGTCCTGTAAGCGGCAGTGAGTCACATTTTGCACAAACTCCCCTGCAGTTTTCAAAATATCCCAAACATCCCAATTTCGAGGCCTGAGCCATATTTTGGAGCCAAATTCTGGCTCTCTGCACGTATTCGCAGTTTGAAATTGCGACTTTTTTATACCCAACATATGCCAAGTACTGAAAGCCGCGTTTGGTCACATTTTGCACAAACTCCCCTGCAGTTTTCAAAATATCCCAAATATCCCAATTTCAAGGCCTGAGCAATATTATGGAGAAAAATTCTGGCTCTCTGCATGTATTCGCAGTTTGAAATTGCGACTTTTTTATAACAACATATGTGAAGTACTGAAAGCGGCGTTTGATCACATTTTGCACAAACTCCCCTGCAGTTTTCAAAATATCCCAAACATCCCAATATCGAGGCCTGAGCCATATTTTGGAGCCAAATTCTGGCTTTCTGCACGTATTCACAGTTTGAATTTACGACTTTTTTATACCCAACATATGCCAAGTACTGAAAGCGGCAATGAGTCACATTTTGCACAAATTCCCCTGCAGTTTTCAAAATAACCTAAACATCATAATTTCGAGGCCTTAGCCATATTTTGGAGCCAAATTCTGGCTCTCTGCACGTATTCGCAGTTTGAAATTACGACTTTTTTTTTACCTAACATATGCGAAGTACTGAAAGCGGCGTTTGGTCACATTTTGCACAAACTCCCCTGCCGTTTTCAAAATATCCCAAACATTCCAATATCGAGGCCTGAGCCATATTTTGGAGCCAAATTCTGGCTCTCTGCACGTATTCGCAGTTTGATATTACGACTTTTTATACCCAACATATGCCAAGTACTGAAAGCGGCAATGAGTCACATTTTGCACAAACTCCCCTGCAGTTTTCAAAATAACCCAAATATCATAATTTCGAGGCCTTAGCCATATTTTGGAGCCAAATTCTGGCTCTCTGCACGTATTCGCAGTTTGAAATTACGACTTTTTATACTCAACATATTCCAAGTACTGAAAGCGGCAATGAGTCACATTTTGCACAAACTCCCCCTGCAGTTTTCAAAATACCCAAAACATCTATATTTCGAGGCCTAAGCCATATTTTGGAGCTAAATTCTGGCTCTATGCACGTATTCGCAGTTTGATATTACGACTTTTTATACCCAACATATGCCAAGTCCTGAAAGCGGCAGTGAGTCACATTTTGCACAAACACCCCTGCAGTTTTCGAAATATCCCAATTTCGAGGCCTCAGCCATATTTTGGAGCGAAATTCTGGCTCTCTGCACGTATTCGCAGTTTGAAATTGCGACTTTTTTATACCCAACATATGCCAAGTACTGAAAGCGGCGTTTGGTCACATTTGTCCTAAACCTTCCTGTAGTTTTCAAAATATCCCAAACATCCCAGTTTCGAGGCCTGAGCCTTATTTTGGAGCCAAATTCTGGCTCTATGCACGTATTCGCAGTTTGATATTACAACTTTTTTATAACAACATATGCCAAGTACTGAAAGCGGCGTTTGGTCATATTTGTCCCAAAGTCCCCTGCAGTTTTCAAAATATCCCAAATATCCCAATTTCGAGGCGTGAGCAATATTATGGAGCCAAATTCTTGCTCTCTGCACGTATTCGCAGTTTGAAATTGCGACTTTTTTAAAAAAACATATGCCAAGTACTGAAAGCGGCGTTTGGTCACATTTGTCCCAAACCTTCCTGCAGTTTTCAAAATATCTCAAACATCCCAATTTCGAGGCCTGAGCCATATTTTGGAGCCAAATTCTGGCTCTATGCACGTATTCGCAGTTTGAAATTACGACTTTTTATACCCAACATATGCCAAGTACTGAAAGCGGCGTTTGGTCATATTTGTCCCAAAGTCTCCTGCAGTTTTAAAAATATCCCAAACCTCCCAATTTCAAGGCTTGAGCCATATTTTTGAGCCAAATTCTGGCTCTTCACGTATTCGCAGTTTGAAATTGCGACTTTTTTATAACAATATATGCCAAGTACTGAAAGCGGCGTTTTGTTATATTTGTCCCAAAGTCCTCTGCAGTTTTATAAATATCCCAAACATCCCAATTTCAAGGCCTAAGCCATATTTTGGAGCCAAATTCTGGTTCTCTGTACGTATTCGCAGTTTGATATTATGACTTCTAATACCTAAAATATGCCAAGTACTGATAGCGGCGTTTGGTCACATTTGTCCCAATCCCCCTGTAGTTTTCAAAATATCCCAAACATCCCAACTTCGAGGCCTGAGCCATATTTTGGAGCCAAATTCTGGCTCTCTGCACGTATTCGTAGTTTGAAATTACGACTTTTTTATACCGAACATATGTCAAGTCCTGTAAGCGGCAGTGAGTCACATTTTGCACAAACTCCCCTGCAGTTTTCAAAATATCCCAAACATCCCAATTTCGAGGCCTGAGCCATATTTTGGAGCCAAATTCTGGCTCTCTGCACGTATTCGCAGTTTGAAATTGCGACTTTTTTATACCCAACATATGCCAAGTACTGAAAGCCGCGTTTGGTCACATTTTGCACAAACTCCCCTGCAGTTTTCAAAATATCCCAAATATCCCAATTTCAAGGCCTGAGCAATATTATGGAGAAAAATTCTGGCTCTCTGCATGTATTCGCAGTTTGAAATTGCGACTTTTTTATAACAACATATGTGAAGTACTGAAAGCGGCGTTTGATCACATTTTGCACAAACTCCCCTGCAGTTTTCAAAATATCCCAAACATCCCAATATCGAGGCCTGAGCCATATTTTGGAGCCAAATTCTGGCTTTCTGCACGTATTCACAGTTTGAATTTACGACTTTTTTATACCCAACATATGCCAAGTACTGAAAGCGGCAATGAGTCACATTTTGCACAAATTCCCCTGCAGTTTTCAAAATAACCTAAACATCATAATTTCGAGGCCTTAGCCATATTTTGGAGCCAAATTCTGGCTCTCTGCACGTATTCGCAGTTTGAAATTACGACTTTTTTTTTACCTAACATATGCGAAGTACTGAAAGCGGCGTTTGGTCACATTTTGCACAAACTCCCCTGCCGTTTTCAAAATATCCCAAACATTCCAATATCGAGGCCTGAGCCATATTTTGGAGCCAAATTCTGGCTCTCTGCACGTATTCGCAGTTTGATATTACGACTTTTTATACCCAACATATGCCAAGTACTGAAAGCGGCAATGAGTCACATTTTGCACAAACTCCCCTGCAGTTTTCAAAATAACCCAAATATCATAATTTCGAGGCCTTAGCCATATTTTGGAGCCAAATTCTGGCTCTCTGCACGTATTCGCAGTTTGAAATTACGACTTTTTATACTCAACATATTCCAAGTACTGAAAGCGGCAATGAGTCACATTTTGCACAAACTCCCCCTGCAGTTTTCAAAATACCCAAAACATCTATATTTCGAGGCCTAAGCCATATTTTGGAGCTAAATTCTGGCTCTATGCACGTATTCGCAGTTTGATATTACGACTTTTTATACCCAACATATGCCAAGTCCTGAAAGCGGCAGTGAGTCACATTTTGCACAAACACCCCTGCAGTTTTCGAAATATCCCAATTTCGAGGCCTCAGCCATATTTTGGAGCGAAATTCTGGCTCTCTGCACGTATTCGCAGTTTGAAATTGCGACTTTTTTATACCCAACATATGCCAAGTACTGAAAGCGGCGTTTGGTCACATTTGTCCTAAACCTTCCTGTAGTTTTCAAAATATCCCAAACATCCCAGTTTCGAGGCCTGAGCCTTATTTTGGAGCCAAATTCTGGCTCTATGCACGTATTCGCAGTTTGATATTACAACTTTTTTATAACAACATATGCCAAGTACTGAAAGCGGCGTTTGGTCATATTTGTCCCAAAGTCCCCTGCAGTTTTCAAAATATCCCAAATATCCCAATTTCGAGGCGTGAGCAATATTATGGAGCCAAATTCTTGCTCTCTGCACGTATTCGCAGTTTGAAATTGCGACTTTTTTAAAAAAACATATGCCAAGTACTGAAAGCGGCGTTTGGTCACATTTGTCCCAAACCTTCCTGCAGTTTTCAAAATATCTCAAACATCCCAATTTCGAGGCCTGAGCCATATTTTGGAGCCAAATTCTGGCTCTATGCACGTATTCGCAGTTTGAAATTACGACTTTTTATACCCAACATATGCCAAGTACTGAAAGCGGCGTTTGGTCATATTTGTCCCAAAGTCTCCTGCAGTTTTAAAAATATCCCAAACCTCCCAATTTCAAGGCTTGAGCCATATTTTTGAGCCAAATTCTGGCTCTTCACGTATTCGCAGTTTGAAATTGCGACTTTTTTATAACAATATATGCCAAGTACTGAAAGCGGCGTTTTGTTATATTTGTCCCAAAGTCCTCTGCAGTTTTATAAATATCCCAAACATCCCAATTTCAAGGCCTAAGCCATATTTTGGAGCCAAATTCTGGTTCTCTGTACGTATTCGCAGTTTGATATTATGACTTCTAATACCTAAAATATGCCAAGTACTGATAGCGGCGTTTGGTCACATTTGTCCCAATCCCCCTGTAGTTTTCAAAATATCCCAAACATCCCAACTTCGAGGCCTGAGCCATATTTTGGAGCCAAATTCTGGCTCTCTGCACGTATTCGCAGTTTGAAATTGCGACTTTTTTATACCCAACATATGCCAAGTACTGAAAGCCGCGTTTGGTCACATTTTGCACAAACTCCCCTGCAGTTTTCAAAATATCCCAAATATCCCAATTTCAAGGCCTGAGCAATATTATGGAGAAAAATTCTGGCTCTCTGCATGTATTCGCAGTTTGAAATTGCGACTTTTTTATAACAACATATGTGAAGTACTGAAAGCGGCGTTTGATCACATTTTGCACAAACTCCCCTGCAGTTTTCAAAATATCCCAAACATCCCAATATCGAGGCCTGAGCCATATTTTGGAGCCAAATTCTGGCTTTCTGCACGTATTCACAGTTTGAATTTACGACTTTTTTATACCCAACATATGCCAAGTACTGAAAGCGGCAATGAGTCACATTTTGCACAAATTCCCCTGCAGTTTTCAAAATAACCTAAACATCATAATTTCGAGGCCTTAGCCATATTTTGGAGCCAAATTCTGGCTCTCTGCACGTATTCGCAGTTTGAAATTACGACTTTTTTTTTACCTAACATATGCGAAGTACTGAAAGCGGCGTTTGGTCACATTTTGCACAAACTCCCCTGCCGTTTTCAAAATATCCCAAACATTCCAATATCGAGGCCTGAGCCATATTTTGGAGCCAAATTCTGGCTCTCTGCACGTATTCGCAGTTTGATATTACGACTTTTTATACCCAACATATGCCAAGTACTGAAAGCGGCAATGAGTCACATTTTGCACAAACTCCCCTGCAGTTTTCAAAATAACCCAAATATCATAATTTCGAGGCCTTAGCCATATTTTGGAGCCAAATTCTGGCTCTCTGCACGTATTCGCAGTTTGAAATTACGACTTTTTATACTCAACATATTCCAAGTACTGAAAGCGGCAATGAGTCACATTTTGCACAAACTCCCCCTGCAGTTTTCAAAATACCCAAAACATCTATATTTCGAGGCCTAAGCCATATTTTGGAGCTAAATTCTGGCTCTATGCACGTATTCGCAGTTTGATATTACGACTTTTTATACCCAACATATGCCAAGTCCTGAAAGCGGCAGTGAGTCACATTTTGCACAAACACCCCTGCAGTTTTCGAAATATCCCAATTTCGAGGCCTCAGCCATATTTTGGAGCGAAATTCTGGCTCTCTGCACGTATTCGCAGTTTGAAATTGCGACTTTTTTATTCCCAACATATGCCAAGTACTGAAAGCGGCGTTTGGTCACATTTGTCCTAAACCTTCCTGTAGTTTTCAAAATATCCCAAACATCCCAGTTTCGAGGCCTGAGCCATATTTTGGAGCCAAATTCTGGCTCTATGCACGTATTCGCAGTTTGATATTACAACTTTTTTATAACAACATATGCCAAGTACTGAAAGCGGCGTTTGGTCATATTTGTCCCAAAGTCCCCTGCAGTTTTAAAAATATCCCAAACATCCCAACTTCGAGGCCTGAGCCATATTTTGGAGCCAAATTCTGGCTCTCTGCACGTATTCGCAGTTTGAAATTACGAATTTTTTTTTACCTAACATATGCGAAGTACTGAAAGCGGCGTTTGGTCACATTTTGAACAAACTCCCCTGCCGTTTTCAAAATATCCCAAACATTCCAATATCGAGGCCTGAGCCATATTTTGGAGCCAAATTCTGGCTCTCTGCACGTATTCGCAGTTTGATATTTCGACTTTTTATACCCAACATATGCCAAGTACTGAAAGCGGCAATGAGTCACATTTTGCACAAACTCCCCTGCAGTTTTCAAAATAACCCAAATATCATAATTGCGAGGCCTTAGCCATATTTTGGAGCCAAATTCTGGCTCTCTGCACGTATTCGCAGTTTGAAATTACGACTTTTTATACTCAACATATTCCAAGTACTGAAAGCGGCAATGAGTCACATTTTGCACAAACTCCCTTGCAGTTTTCAAAATATCCAAAACATCTATATTTCGAGGCCTTAGCCATATTTTGGAGCCAAATTCTGGCTCTATGCACGTATTCGCAGTTTGATATTACGACTTTTTATACCCAACATATGCCAAGTCCTGAAAGTGGCAGTGAGTCACATTTTGCACAAACACCCCTGCAGTTTTCGAAATATCCCAATTTCGAGGCCTCAGCCATATTTTGTAGCGAAATTCTGGCTCTCTGCACGTATTCGCAGTTTGAAATTGCGAATTTTTTATACCCAACATATGCCAAGTACTGAAAGCGGCGTTTGGTCACATTTGTCCTAAACCTTCCTGCAGTTTTCAAAATATCCCAAACAACCCAATTTCGAGGCCTGAGCCATATTTTGGAGCAAAATTCTGGCTCTATGCACGTATTCGCAGTTTGAAATTGTGACTTTTTTATAACAACATATGCCAAGTACTGAAAGCGGTGTTTGGTCACATTTGTCCCAAACCTTCCTGCAGTTTTCAAAATATCCCAAACATCCCAATTTCGAGGCCTGAGCCATATTTTGGAGCAAAATTCTGGCTCTATGCACGTATTCGCAGTTTGATATTACGACTTTTTATACCCAACATATGCAAAGTCCTGAAAGTGGCAGTGAGTCACATTTTGCACAAACTCTCCTGCAGTTTTCAAAATATCCCAAACATCCCAATTTCGAGGCCCGAGCCATATTTTGGAGCCAAATTCTGACTCTCTGCACGTATACGCAGTTTGAAATTACGACTTTTTTATTCCCAACTTATGCGAAGTACTGAAAGCGGCGTTTGGTCACATTTGTCTCAAACCTCCCTGCAGTTTTCAAAATATCCTAAACAACCCAATTTCGAGGCCTGAGTCATATTTTGGAGCCAAATATAAGGCTCACTGCAAGTATTCGCAGTTTGAAATTTCGACTTTTTATTCCCAACATATGCCAAGTACTGAAAGCAGCAGTGAGTCACATTTTGCACAGACTCCCCTGCAGTTTTCAAAATATCCCAAATATCCCAATTTCGAGGCGTGAGCAATATTATGGAGCCAAATTCTTGCTCTCTGCACGTATTCGCAGTTTGAAATTGCGACTTTTTTAAAAAAACATATGCCAAGTACTGAAAGCGGCGTTTGGTCACATTTGTCCCAAACCTTCCTGCAGTTTTCAAAATATCTCAAACATCCCAATTTCGAGGCCTGAGCCATATTTTGGAGCCAAATTCTGGCTCTATGCACGTATTCGCAGTTTGAAATTACGACTTTTTATACCCAACATATGCCAAGTACTGAAAGCGGCGTTTGGTCATATTTGTCCCAAAGTCTCCTGCAGTTTTAAAAATATCCCAAACCTCCCAATTTCAAGGCTTGAGCCATATTTTTGAGCCAAATTCTGGCTCTTCACGTATTCGCAGTTTGAAATTGCGACTTTTTTATAACAATATATGCCAAGTACTGAAAGCGGCGTTTTGTTATATTTGTCCCAAAGTCCTCTGCAGTTTTATAAATATCCCAAACATCCCAATTTCAAGGCCTAAGCCATATTTTGGAGCCAAATTCTGGTTCTCTGTACGTATTCGCAGTTTGATATTATGACTTCTAATACCTAAAATATGCCAAGTACTGATAGCGGCGTTTGGTCACATTTGTCCCAATCCCCCTGTAGTTTTCAAAATATCCCAAACATCCCAACTTCGAGGCCTGAGCCATATTATGGAGCCAAATTCTGGCTCTCTGCACGTATTCGTAGTTTGAAATTACGACTTTTTTATACCGAACATATGCCAAGTCCTGTAAGCGGCAGTGAGTCACATTTTGCACAAACTCCCCTGCAGTTTTCAAAATATCGCAAACATCCCAATTTCGAGGCCTGAGCCATATTTTGGAGCCAAATTCTGGCTCTCTGCACGTATTCGCAGTTTGAAATTGCGACTTTTTTATACCCAACATATGCCAAGTACTGAAAGCCGCGTTTGGTCACATTTTGCACAAACTCCCCTGCAGTTTTCAAAATATCCCAAATATCCCAATTTCAAGGCCTGAGCAATATTATGGAGAAAAATTCTGGCTCTCTGCATGTATTCGCAGTTTGAAATTGCGACTTTTTTATAACAACATATGTGAAGTACTGAAAGCGGCGTTTGATCACATTTTGCACAAACTCCCCTGCAGTTTTCAAAATATCCCAAACATCCCAATATCGAGGCCTGAGCCATATTTTGGAGCCAAATTCTGGCTTTCTGCACGTATTCACAGTTTGAATTTACGACTTTTTTATACCCAACATATGCCAAGTACTGAAAGCGGCAATGAGTCACATTTTGCACAAATTCCCCTGCAGTTTTCAAAATAACCTAAACATCATAATTTCGAGGCCTTAGCCATATTTTGGAGCCAAATTCTGGCTCTCTGCACGTATTCGCAGTTTGAAATTACGACTTTTTTTTTACCTAACATATGCGAAGTACTGAAAGCGGCGTTTGGTCACATTTTGCACAAACTCCCCTGCCGTTTTCAAAATATCCCAAACATTCCAATATCGAGGCCTGAGCCATATTTTGGAGCCAAATTCTGGCTCTATGCACGTATTCGCAGTTTGATATTACAACTTTTTTATAACAACATATGCCAAGTACTGAAAGCGGCGTTTGGTCATATTTGTCCCAAAGTCCCCTGCAGTTTTAAAAATATCCCAAACATCCCAACTTCGAGGCCTGAGCCATATTTTGGAGCCAAATTCTGGCTCTCTGCACGTATTCGCAGTTTGAAATTACGAATTTTTTTTTACCTAACATATGCGAAGTACTGAAAGCGGCGTTTGGTCACATTTTGAACAAACTCCCCTGCCGTTTTCAAAATATCCCAAACATTCCAATATCGAGGCCTGAGCCATATTTTGGAGCCAAATTCTGGCTCTCTGCACGTATTCGCAGTTTGATATTTCGACTTTTTATACCCAACATATGCCAAGTACTGAAAGCGGCAATGAGTCACATTTTGCACAAACTCCCCTGCAGTTTTCAAAATAACCCAAATATCATAATTGCGAGGCCTTAGCCATATTTTGGAGCCAAATTCTGGCTCTCTGCACGTATTCGCAGTTTGAAATTACGACTTTTTATACTCAACATATTCCAAGTACTGAAAGCGGCAATGAGTCACATTTTGCACAAACTCCCTTGCAGTTTTCAAAATATCCAAAACATCTATATTTCGAGGCCTTAGCCATATTTTGGAGCCAAATTCTGGCTCTATGCACGTATTCGCAGTTTGATATTACGACTTTTTATACCCAACATATGCCAAGTCCTGAAAGTGGCAGTGAGTCACATTTTGCACAAACACCCCTGCAGTTTTCGAAATATCCCAATTTCGAGGCCTCAGCCATATTTTGTAGCGAAATTCTGGCTCTCTGCACGTATTCGCAGTTTGAAATTGCGAATTTTTTATACCCAACATATGCCAAGTACTGAAAGCGGCGTTTGGTCACATTTGTCCTAAACCTTCCTGCAGTTTTCAAAATATCCCAAACAACCCAATTTCGAGGCCTGAGCCATATTTTGGAGCAAAATTCTGGCTCTATGCACGTATTCGCAGTTTGAAATTGTGACTTTTTTATAACAACATATGCCAAGTACTGAAAGCGGTGTTTGGTCACATTTGTCCCAAACCTTCCTGCAGTTTTCAAAATATCCCAAACATCCCAATTTCGAGGCCTGAGCCATATTTTGGAGCAAAATTCTGGCTCTATGCACGTATTCGCAGTTTGATATTACGACTTTTTATACCCAACATATGCAAAGTCCTGAAAGTGGCAGTGAGTCACATTTTGCACAAACTCTCCTGCAGTTTTCAAAATATCCCAAACATCCCAATTTCGAGGCCCGAGCCATATTTTGGAGCCAAATTCTGACTCTCTGCACGTATACGCAGTTTGAAATTACGACTTTTTTATTCCCAACTTATGCGAAGTACTGAAAGCGGCGTTTGGTCACATTTGTCTCAAACCTCCCTGCAGTTTTCAAAATATCCTAAACAACCCAATTTCGAGGCCTGAGTCATATTTTGGAGCCAAATATAAGGCTCACTGCAAGTATTCGCAGTTTGAAATTTCGACTTTTTATTCCCAACATATGCCAAGTACTGAAAGCAGCAGTGAGTCACATTTTGCACAGACTCCCCTGCAGTTTTCAAAATATCCCAAATATCCCAATTTCGAGGCGTGAGCAATATTATGGAGCCAAATTCTTGCTCTCTGCACGTATTCGCAGTTTGAAATTGCGACTTTTTTAAAAAAACATATGCCAAGTACTGAAAGCGGCGTTTGGTCACATTTGTCCCAAACCTTCCTGCAGTTTTCAAAATATCTCAAACATCCCAATTTCGAGGCCTGAGCCATATTTTGGAGCCAAATTCTGGCTCTATGCACGTATTCGCAGTTTGAAATTACGACTTTTTATACCCAACATATGCCAAGTACTGAAAGCGGCGTTTGGTCATATTTGTCCCAAAGTCTCCTGCAGTTTTAAAAATATCCCAAACCTCCCAATTTCAAGGCTTGAGCCATATTTTTGAGCCAAATTCTGGCTCTTCACGTATTCGCAGTTTGAAATTGCGACTTTTTTATAACAATATATGCCAAGTACTGAAAGCGGCGTTTTGTTATATTTGTCCCAAAGTCCTCTGCAGTTTTATAAATATCCCAAACATCCCAATTTCAAGGCCTAAGCCATATTTTGGAGCCAAATTCTGGTTCTCTGTACGTATTCGCAGTTTGATATTATGACTTCTAATACCTAAAATATGCCAAGTACTGATAGCGGCGTTTGGTCACATTTGTCCCAATCCCCCTGTAGTTTTCAAAATATCCCAAACATCCCAACTTCGAGGCCTGAGCCATATTATGGAGCCAAATTCTGGCTCTCTGCACGTATTCGTAGTTTGAAATTACGACTTTTTTATACCGAACATATGCCAAGTCCTGTAAGCGGCAGTGAGTCACATTTTGCACAAACTCCCCTGCAGTTTTCAAAATATCGCAAACATCCCAATTTCGAGGCCTGAGCCATATTTTGGAGCCAAATTCTGGCTCTCTGCACGTATTCGCAGTTTGAAATTGCGACTTTTTTATACCCAACATATGCCAAGTACTGAAAGCCGCGTTTGGTCACATTTTGCACAAACTCCCCTGCAGTTTTCAAAATATCCCAAATATCCCAATTTCAAGGCCTGAGCAATATTATGGAGAAAAATTCTGGCTCTCTGCATGTATTCGCAGTTTGAAATTGCGACTTTTTTATAACAACATATGTGAAGTACTGAAAGCGGCGTTTGATCACATTTTGCACAAACTCCCCTGCAGTTTTCAAAATATCCCAAACATCCCAATATCGAGGCCTGAGCCATATTTTGGAGCCAAATTCTGGCTTTCTGCACGTATTCACAGTTTGAATTTACGACTTTTTTATACCCAACATATGCCAAGTACTGAAAGCGGCAATGAGTCACATTTTGCACAAATTCCCCTGCAGTTTTCAAAATAACCTAAACATCATAATTTCGAGGCCTTAGCCATATTTTGGAGCCAAATTCTGGCTCTCTGCACGTATTCGCAGTTTGAAATTACGACTTTTTTTTTACCTAACATATGCGAAGTACTGAAAGCGGCGTTTGGTCACATTTTGCACAAACTCCCCTGCCGTTTTCAAAATATCCCAAACATTCCAATATCGAGGCCTGAGCCATATTTTGGAGCCAAATTCTGGCTCTCTGCACGTATTCGCAGTTTGATATTACGACTTTTTATACCCAACATATGCCAAGTACTGAAAGCGGCAATGAGTCACATTTTGCACAAACTCCCCTGCAGTTTTCAAAATAACCCAAATATCATAATTTCGAGGCCTTAGCCATATTTTGGAGCCAAATTCTGGCTCTCTGCACGTATTCGCAGTTTGAAATTACGACTTTTTATACTCAACATATTCCAAGTACTGAAAGCGGCAATGAGTCACATTTTGCACAAACTCCCCCTGCAGTTTTCAAAATACCCAAAACATCTATATTTCGAGGCCTAAGCCATATTTTGGAGCTAAATTCTGGCTCTATGCACGTATTCGCAGTTTGATATTACGACTTTTTATACCCAACATATGCCAAGTCCTGAAAGCGGCAGTGAGTCACATTTTGCACAAACACCCCTGCAGTTTTCGAAATATCCCAATTTCGAGGCCTCAGCCATATTTTGGAGCGAAATTCTGGCTCTCTGCACGTATTCGCAGTTTGAAATTGCGACTTTTTCATACCCAACATATGCCAAGTACTGAAAGCGGCGTTTGGTCACATTTGTCCTAAACCTTCCTGTAGTTTTCAAAATATCCCAAACATCCCAGTTTCGAGGCCTGAGCCATATTTTGGAGCCAAATTCTGGCTCTATGCACGTATTCGCAGTTTGATATTACAACTTTTTTATAACAACATATGCCAAGTACTGAAAGCGGCGTTTGGTCATATTTGTCCCAAAGTCCCCTGCAGTTTTAAAAATATCCCAAACATCCCAACTTCGAGGCCTGAGCCATATTTTGGAGCCAAATTCTGGCTCTCTGCACGTATTCGCAGTTTGAAATTACGAAATTTTTTTTACCTAACATATGCGAAGTACTGAAAGCGGCGTTTGGTCACATTTTGCACAAACTCCCCTGCCGTTTTCAAAATATCCCAAACATTCCAATATCGAGGCCTGAGCCATATTTTGGAGCCAAATTCTGGCTCTCTGCACGTATTCGCAGTTTGATATTTCGACTTTTTATACCCAACATATGCCAAGTACTGAAAGCGGCAATGAGTCACATTTTGCACAAACTCCCCTGCAGTTTTCAAAATAACCCAAATATCATAATTGCGAGGCCTTAGCCATATTTTGGAGCCAAATTCTGGCTCTCTGCACGTATTCGCAGTTTGAAATTACGACTTTTTATACTCAACATATTCCAAGTACTGAAAGCGGCAATGAGTCACATTTTGCACAAA
The DNA here is from genome assembly GCF_040958095.1 of Procambarus clarkii. NCBI lineage: Eukaryota > Metazoa > Arthropoda > Malacostraca > Decapoda > Cambaridae > Procambarus > Procambarus clarkii. The sequence goes on from NC_091221.1 coordinate 17,096,967, forward strand.
CTCCCTTGCAGTTTTCAAAATATCCAAAACATCTATATTTCGAGGCCTTAGCCATATTTTGGAGCCAAATTCTGGCTCTATGCACGTATTCGCAGTTTGATATTACGACTTTTTATACCCAACATATGCCAAGTCCTGAAAGCGGCAGTGAGTCACATTTTGCACAAACACCCCTGCAGTTTTCGAAATATCCCAATTTCGAGGCCTCAGCCATATTTTGTAGCGAAATTCTGGCTCTCTGCACGTATTCGCAGTTTGAAATTGCGAATTTTTTATACCCAACATATGCCAAGTACTGAAAGCGGCGTTTGGTCACATTTGTCCTAAACCTTCCTGCAGTTTTCAAAATATCCCAAACAACCCAATTTCGAGGCCTGAGCCATATTTTGGAGCAAAATTCTGGCTCTATGCACGTATTCGCAGTTTGATATTACGAATTTTTAAACCCAACATATGCAAAGTCCTGAAAGTGGCAGTGAGTCACATTTTGCACAAACTCTCCTGCAGTTTTCAAAATATCCCAAACATCCCAATTTCGAGGCCAGAGCCATATTTTGGAGCCAAATTCTGGCTCTCTGCACGTATACGCAGTTTGAAATTACGACTTTTTTATTCCCAACTTATGCGAAGTACTGAAAGCGGCGTTTGGTCACATTTGTCCCAAACCCCCCTGCAGTTTTCAAAATATCCTAAACAACCCAATTTCGAGGCCTGAGCCATGTTTTGGAGCCAAATTCATGCTCACTGCAAGTATTTGCAGTTTGAAATTTCGACTTTTCATACCCAACATATGCCACGTACTGAAAGCAGCAGTGAGTCACATTTTGCACAGACTCCCCTGCAGTTTTCAAAATATCCCAAATATCCCAATTTCGAGGCCTGAGCAATATTATGGAGCCAAATTCTTGCTCTCTGCACTTATTCGCGGTTTGAAACTGCCAATTTTTTATAACAACATATGCCAAGTACTGAAAGCGGCGTTTGGTCACATTTGTCCCAAACCTTCCTGCAGTTTTCAAAATATCCCAAACATCCCAATTTCGAGGCCTGAGCCATATTTTGGAGCCAAATTCTGGCTCTATGCACGTATTCGCAGTTTGAAATTACGACTTTTTATACCAAACATATGCCAAGTACTGAAAGCGACGTTTGGTCATATTTGTCCCAAAGTCTCCTGCAGTTTTAAAAATATCCCAAACATCCCAATTTCAAGGCCTGAGCCATATTTTTGAGCCAAATTCTGGCTCTCTGCACGTATTCGCAGTTTGAAATTGCGACTTTTTTATAACAACATATGCCAAGTACTGAAAGCAGCGTTTTGTCATATTTGTCCCAAAGTCCTCTGCAGTTTTAAAAATATCCCAAACATCCCAATTTCAAGGCCTAAGCTATATTTTGGAGCCAAATTCTGGTTCTCTGTACGTATTCACAGTTTGATATTATGACTTCTAATACCCAAAATATGCCAAGTACTGATAGCGGCGTTTGATCACATTTGTCCCAATCCCCCTGTAGTTTTCAAAATATCCCAAACATCCCAACTCCGAGGCCTCAGCCATATTTTGGAGCCAAATTCTGGCTCTCTGCACGTATTCGCTGTTTGAAATTACGAATTTTTTATACCCAACATATGTGAAGTTCTGAAAGCGGCGTTTAGTCACACTTTGCACAATCTCCCCTGCGGTTTTCAAAATATCCCAAACATCCCAATATCGAGGCCTGAGCCATATTTTGGAGCCAAATTCTGGCTCTCTGCACGTATTCGCAGTTTGATAATATGACTTCTTATACACAACATATGCCAAGTACTAATAGCGGCGTTTGGTCACATTTGTCCCAATCTCCCCTGCAGTTTTCAAAATATCCCAAATATCCCAACTTCGAGGCCTGAGCCATATTTTGGAGCCAAATTCAGGCTCTCCGCACGTATTCGCAGTTTGATATTTCGACTTTTTATACTCAACATATGCCAAGTACTTAAAGCGGCAGTGAATCACATTTTGCACAAACTCCCCTGCAGTTTTCAAAATATCCCCAACATCCCAATTTCGAGGCCTGAGCCATATTTTGAAGCCAAATTCTGGCTCTCAGCGTGTATTCGCAGTTTGAAATTGCGACTTTTTTATACCCAACATTTGCCAAGTACTGAAAGTGGCGTTTGGTCACATTTTGCACAAACTCCCCTGCAGTTTTAAAAATATCCCAAGCATCCCAATATGGAGGCCTGAGCCATATGATGGAGCCAAATTCTGGCTCTCTGCGCCTATTCGCAGTTTGATATTATGACTTTTTATACCCAACATATGCCAAGTACTGAAAGCGGCGTTTGGTCACATTTGTCCCAATCCCTCCCTGCAGTTTTCAAAATATCCCAAACATCCCAACTTCGAGGCCTGAGCTATATTTTGGAGCCAAATTCTGGCTCTCTGCACGTATTCGCAGTTTGAAATTACGACTTTTTTTTACCTAACATATGCGAAGTACTGAAAGCGGCGTTTGGTCACATTTTGCACAAACTCCCCTGCCGTTTTCAAAATATCCCAAACATTCCAATATCGAGGCCTGAGCCATATTTTGGAGCCAAATTCTGGCTCTCTGCACGTATTCGCAGTTTGATATTACGACTTTTTATACTCAACATATGCCAAGTACTGAAAGCTGCGTTTGGCCACATTTGTCTCAAACCTTCCTGCAGTTTTCAAAATATCCTAAACAACCCAATTTCGAGGCCTGAGCCATATTTTGGAGCCAAATTCAGGCTCACTGCACGTATTCGCAGTTTGAAATTACGACTTTTTATACCCAACATATGCCAAGTACTGAAAGCGGCGTTTGGTCACATTTGTCCCAAAGTCCCCTGCAGTTTTCAAAATAACCCAAACTTCCCAATTTCGAGGCTTGAGTAATATTTTGGAACCAAATTCTGGCTCCCTGCACGTATTCGCAGTTTGAAATTTCGACTTTTTATACCCAACATATGACAAGTCCTGTAAGCGGCAGTGAGTCACATTTTGCACAAACTTCCCTGCAGTTTTTAAAATATCCCAAATATCCCAATGTTGAGGCCTGAGCAATATTATGGAGAAAAATTCTGGCTCTCTGCACGTATTCGCAGTGTGAAATTGTGACTTTTTTATAACAACATATGCCAAGTACTGAAAGTGGCGTTCCCAGCAAACAATTTTAGGTTGCCACAACATATCTAGAAAGTATTTGAAAGTATTGGAAACGTTTGTTTTATCGTATCAGATACGATATTGTGTGTGGACTTAAATAGGTTTCCAAAACTTATAACCAAGACAAATGTATTTAACACTAATTTGAGATGTTGTGGCAACTTTACACTCCTAACATGAGTCATTCATAATCCATTCATATACCAATATGAATCTCTCATGAAAGGTTTGAGCCAATAATCTGAACCCTTTTCACATCTTTGTGTTTAAAGTTAAATTTCTTGAAATTAAATTATATTTTATATTATATTATTTTTATTATATTTTATATTATATTATTATTTTCAATTTAAATATTAAAACCAATTTAAGGGTAAAAAAATCTAATAATTTATATTTCTTTTATTATTTACTAACAATTATAATTATTTACTAACGGAGAGAGGGGAGGCTGTACGGCGGAGAGTGGCGGCTGTGGCGGACAGTGGCGGCGGTGGCGGATAGTGGCGGCAGGCGGACATGTAAGCCCCTGATGGTGATGAACGTCGACACTGTCAATACCATAGAAGCAGCATCGCCTTTAACTTACTTTTATGACACCTTGAATATATCACAGATTCAATGTATCAATATCACGTGTTCATTGTATAGATATCATAAAAATAAATACTTATACAGAACTTCTTCTTGCTTAACCTATTTTAGATCAATGGTTTGACTAAGAATATAAGAAAAATGGAAAATCGCTGCTTACAGTGATCTGTTGACGAAATAAGGCAAATAGGACACTGGGATTTATTTATCAAAGCATTAGTAATAAAACACCTTGTGTTATTCTTCAGTTATATCCTGCTCTGGTTAGGCCCCATTTACATCATGCAGTTTAGTTTCGATTGCCGTGTTATATGTTGGGAATCCTGACACCCAAATTATTAACCCCTGTCACCACAACATAAATTGGTTGTGACCAGAAACTAATTTTACTAACCATTAATTTCAAGTAGGTGAATGTCAGAAGTTTTCTAGAAATCCATAACCGCGCAATTGCGTCAGTTACCACGTGCGATGACTGCTTTTTTTTAACAAATTATTTAACAGTTGTGATTATGAGTTTCAAACGGCGAGGGAAGGGGAATAAAAAGCAAAAATGGTTTCAAACCTCAATACAGGTAAGGAAATAAATAAAAATTATCAATAAATATAATGCATAGTGTAGCTATGCACCTCTAAATTAATTAAGTGCGTCATTTTGTGTTTAAATCCATGGAAAATAGTGGTTTTAAATCCGCGGAGTTGACGCGCACATTAATATCCAACCATAAGACTAAGCACTCACGTAAATTTATCCATTAATTGTGTGGATTATTTTCGTGTTAGGGTCAATAACATATTAATAAATACTCATCAAATACCAGAGTTGAAGAGATTACCCCATACTAATTATATATACATCACTCAAAATAAGAGTCTTTTATATAAAACCAAACAAAATACATAGCACTATTCCATTACTCCTCATTATTATGGTATATAAATTTATTGCCAAACCTTAACTGTAGTTAGGCAGTAGCCCAACTAAATGTTGCTGAATCTAGCCTAATCTATTGATTTGTGCTAAGCCACTAAGGATAGGAACATAAGAACAAAGGCAACTGCAGAAGGCCTGTTGGCCCATACGAGGCAGCTCCTATTTATAACCACCCAATCCCACTCATATACATGTCCAACCCACGCTTGAAACAATCGAGTGACCCCACCTCCACAATGTTACGCGGCAATTGGTTTCACAAATCAACAACCCTGTTACTGAACCAGTATTTACCCAAGTCTTTCCTAAATCTAAACTTATCCAATTTATAACCATTGTTTCGTGTTCTGTCTTGTGTTGATACTTTTAATACCCCTATTAATATCCCCTTTGTTTTGTCCATTCACCCACTTGTAAACCTCTATCATGTCACACCTAACTCTTCGCCTTTCCAGTGATGCAAGTTAAGCTTTGTTAATCTTTCTTCATATGAAAGATTTCTAATTTATGGAATTAACTTAGTCATTCTATGCTGGACACGTTCAAGTGAATTTATATCCATTCTATAGTATGGCGACCAAAACTCAACTGTATAATCTAAATGGGGCCTAACCAGAGCAAGATATAGCTGAGGAACCACACCAGGTGTCTTGTTAATTACGCTTCGATTAATAAACCCTAGTGTCCTATTTGCCTTATTACGAACATTCAGGCATTGATCTTTTTGTTTTAAATTCTTACTAATCATAACTCCCAGATCCCTTTCGCAATCCGACTTCGCAATCTCAACACTTACCTTTATTCTTATGTTCTTAGACATATATGAATGAGATTAGGTGGTTATAAATAGCAGCTTTCTTGTGTGGGGCCAGTAGGACATCTGCAGTTACGTTTATTCTTATTTTCCTACGTTTAGATTTAGGAAATACCTGGGAAAATAGTGGTTCGGTAACATGGTTGTTGATTTGTGGAACCAATTATCGCATATCTTGATAGAAGTAGGATCCCTTGATTGTTTCAAGTATGCGTTGGACTTATATATTATTGGGATTGGGAAGATATAAATAGGTGCTGCCTCGTATGAGCCAATAGGCTTTCTGCAGTTACCTTCATTCTTGTTCCTAATTCCCTATTAATATCCCGTTTGATGTGTCCATCCATCCACTTGCACACCTCTACTAAGTCACTCCGAATTCTTGGCCTTTCTAGAGAATGCAAATTAGTACTACTTAGTCAATCTTAATTCATATGACAAGTATCTAATATGCAGGATTAACTTTGTTATTCTCGTATGGGCCAATAGGCCTTCTACCTTCATTCTTATGTTCCTAATACCCTATTAATATCCCGTTTGATGTGTCCATCCATCCACTTGCACACCTCTACTAAGTCACTCCGAATTCTTGGCCGTTCTAGAGAATGCAAATTTGTACTACTTAGTTAATCTTTCTTCATATGACAAGTTTCTAATTTGCAGGATTAACTTTGTTATCCTACGCTGGGCGTGTTCTAGTGAATTTATATCAGAAAACGTATATTTTAACTTGTTAAAAATATTTCGATTCATATTCATAAACAGTCTACTCATACACATGTATAAACATACATGCCTCGTATTGTCAGTTTAACTTTATTCTAATGTTCTTAGCAATTTGAATATTTATCGGCATCGAGAAATGACTAAATAAACAAGTTCCATCATCCAGCAACATCAGTCACCTGAGATAGCTGCTACATAACCCCCCGGTGGCCACAACGGGTTAGCTCATTACTCATTTAGCTCACAGACTACAAGGTTGGTCACAAGCAGTACCACCACTGCAGTCACTCTCTCCATCACCTGTGTTCCCTTACCAACACCACTCCCAACCACCAATCACCAGGTGTATTCAACAACAACCACCACATCGACAAACTTCACCAGCCCTATTAGAGATATTTTCTGAAACACTAGCACGTGTCGGAAAGACGTTTTATAAAGAGGTCAAGTAACTATATATTCTCGTGTTTTCCATCATGAGCCAACAGTCTAAGATGGACATGGATATTACGAATTGCAGCCGTGGGCTGTGGCTGGTCAAGGTACCTAAATATTTGGGGGACAAATGGGCAGACTGTGCTGGCCATGACGTTGGAAAGCTTAAGATTACCAAGGTGCCTGGTAAACTTCCGACAATAACCTTTAAATCTAGTGAACACACCTTGAAGGACGGGAAAATTCCTCGGGAGCACAAGGTAATTTCTCATAGTTTAAAAGAAATGACACTCGGAGTTCTTTCTGAACCAGATCTCGGCAGCAGCAGCTCGGATGCTGCAGTTTCCGAGACACAGCAATTGTCCTTTGAGGGACAAGTCATCCACAAACTAGAATGTCAGCCTGTAGTGGACGACTACTATATCAATCAGAAAAGGGAAGCTGTGAAGAAAGCTGCCCAGTCTCTTCATACGGTAAAGCTTATTGACAGACCCCTCAACGGCTATAAGCCTATTTCACACCATAAACATAATGTTTATTTAGAGCAGAAGAAGGCAGAAGGCAAGACGATTCGTGATGATAAAGGTCATGGAGTTGTTGTTTGCTGCATTTGAAAAGCATCAGTATTACAATATTAAGGATCTCCACAAGATTACCCGACAACCAATCACATATCTAAAGGAGATCCTGAAAGACCTATGTAACTATAATGTTAAGAATTCTCACAAGAATATGTGGGAACTCAAGCCCGAGTACTGTCATTACAAGCTTGCCGAAAAGGCTGTGGAAAATTCAATGTATGATTAGGTTCATACTAAACTTTGTTTCACAGTACAAAGATAAAGAAAACGTGAAAGATCCAGGCAAATATTAGCCTCATACTCCAAGTCTGAGGTTATGATCTACCTTGCGGTGCTTGTGCCTCTATCCGCTACCCTTTACTGCAAGCCACGGCCGCTGCTCTGTCCCGTCTTCCAGACTGTGCAGTATCAGGACGAGTGGCAGAATGTCACAGAGATCGTGGTGTTTCCCATCAACCAGATCCTCCTCAACACCGTGTTCCAAGTCAGTGATGTTCCCGTGACCTCCGTCACAGTCCAGACGGTGACGGCACCAGCCCTGCAGCTGGTAATGATTGAGGTGACGGTGGTGGAGGTGACTAAGCCCCTGATGGTGATGAACGTCGACACTGTCAATACAGCATCGCCTTTAACTTACTTTTATGACACCTTGAATATATCACAGATTCAATGTATCAATATCACGTGTTCATTGTATAGATATCATAAAAATAAATACTTATACAGAACTTCTTCTTGCTTAACCTATTTTAGATCAATGTTTTGACTAAGAATATAAGAAAAATGGAAAATCGCTGCTTACAGTGATCTGTTGACGAAATAAGGCAAATAGGACACTGGGATTTATTTATCAAAGCATTAGTAATAAAACACCTTGTGTTATTCTTCAGTTATATCCTGCTCTGGTTAGGCCCCATTTACATCATGCAGTTTAGTTTCGATTGCCGTGTTATATGTTGGGAATCCTGACACCCAAATTATTAACCCCTGTCACCACAACATAAATTGGTTGTGACCAGAAACTAATTTTACTAACCATTAATTTCAAGTAGGTGAATGTCAGAAGTTTTCTAGAAATCCATAACCGCGCAATTGCGTCAGTTACCACGTGCGATGACTTCTTTTTTTTAACAAATTATTTAACAGTTGTGATTATGAGTTTCAAACGGCGAGGGAAGGGGAATAAAAAGCAAAAATGGTTTCAAACCTCAATACAGGTAAGGAAATAAATAAAAATTATCAATAAATATAATGCATAGTGTAGCTATGCACCTCTAAATTAATTAAGTGCGTCATTTTGTGTTTAAATCCATGGAAAATAGTGGTTTTAAATCCGCGGAGTTGACGCGCACATTAATATCCAACCATAAGACTAAGCACTCACGTAAATTTATCCATTAATTGTGTGGATTATTTTCGTGTTAGGGTCAATAACATATTAATAAATACTCATCAAATACCAGAGTTGAAGAGATTACCCCATACTAATTATATATACATCACTCAAAATAAGAGTCTTTTATATAAAACCAAACAAAATACATAGCACTATTCCATTACTCCTCATTATTATGGTATATAAATTTATTGCCAAACCTTAACTGTAGTTAGGCAGGAGCCCAACTAAATGTTGCTGAATCTAGCCTAATCTATTGATTTGTGCTAAGCCACTAAGGATAAGAACATAAGAACAAAGGCAACTGCAGAAGGCCTGTTGGCCCATACGAGGCAGCTCCTATTTATAACCACCCAATCCCACTCATATACATGTCCAACCCACGCTTGAAACAATCGAGGGACCCCACCTCCACAATGTTACGCGGCAATTGGTTTCACAAATCAACAACCCTGTTACTGAACCAGTATTTACCCAAGTCTTTCCTAAATCTAAACTTATCCAATTTATAACCATTGTTTCGTGTTCTGTCTTGTGTTGATACTTTCAATACCCCTATTAATATCCCCTTTGTTTTGTCCATTCACCCACTTGTAAACCTCTATCATGTCACACCTAACTCTTCGCCTTTCCAGTGATGCAAGTTAAGCTTTGTTAATCTTTCTTCATATGAAAGATTTCTAATTTATGGAATTAACTTAGTCATTCTATGCTGGACACGTTCAAGTGAATTTATATCCATTCTATAGTATGGCGACCAAAACTCAACTGTATAATCTAAATGGGGCCTAACCAGAGCAAGATATAGCTGAGGAACCACACCAGGTGTCTTGTTAATTACGCTTCGATTAATAAACCCTAGTGTCCTATTTGCCTTATTACGAACATTCAGGCATTGATCTTTTTGTTTTAAATTCTTACTAATCATAACTCCCAGATCCCTTTCGCAATCCGACTTCGCAATCTCAACACTTACCATTATTCTTATGTTCTTAGACATATATGAATGAGATTAGGTGGTTATAAATAGCAGCTTTCTTGTGTGGGGCCAGTAGGACATCTGCAGTTACGTTTATTCTTATTTTCCTACGTTTAGATTTAGGAAATACCTGGGAAAATAGTGGTTCGGTAACATGGTTGTTGATTTGTGGAACCAATTATCGCATATCTTGATAGAAGTAGGATCCCTTGATTGTTTCAAGTATGCGTTGGACTTATATATTATTGGGATTGGGAAGATATAAATAGGTGCTGCCTCGTATGAGCCAATAGGCTTTCTGCAGTTACCTTCATTCTTGTTCCTAATTCCCTATTAATATCCCGTTTGATGTGTCCATCCATCCACTTGCACACCTCTACTAAGTCACTCCGAATTCTTGGCCTTTCTAGAGAATGCAAATTAGTACTACTTAGTCAATCTTAATTCATATGACAAGTATCTAATATGCAGGATTAACTTTGTTATTCTCGTATGGGCCAATAGGCCTTCTGCAGTTACCTTCATTCTTATGTTCCTAATACCCTATTAATATCCCGTTTGATGTGTCCATCCATCCACTTGCACACCTCTACTAAGCCACTCCGAATTCTTGGCCGTTCTAGAGAATGCAAATTTGTACTACTTAGTTAATCTTTCTTCATATGACAAGTTTCTAATTTGCAGGATTAACTTTGTTATCCTACGCTGGGCGTGTTCTAGTGAATTTATATCAGAAAACGTATATTTTAACTTGTTAAAAATATTTCGATTCATATTCATAAACAGTCTACTCATACACATGTATAAACATACATGCCTCGTATTGTCAGTTTAACTTTATTCTAATGTTCTTAGCAATTTGAATATTTATCGGCATCGAGAAATGACTAAATAAACAAGTTCCATCATCCAGCAACATCAGTCACCTGAGATAGCTGCTACATAACCCGCCGGTGGCCACAACGGGTTAGCTCATTACTCATTTAGCTCACAGACTACAAGGTTGGTCACAAGCAGTACCACCACTGCAGTCACTCTCTCCATCACCTGTGTTCCCTTACCAACACCACTCCCAACCACCAATCACCAGGTGTATTCAACAACAACCACCACATCGACAAACTTCACCAGCCCTATTAGAGATATTTTCTGAAACACTAGCACGTGTCGGAAAGACGTTTTATAAAGAGGTCAAGTAACTATATATTCTCGTGTTTTCCATCATGAGCCAACAGTCTAAGATGGACATGGATATTACGAATTGCAGCCGTGGGCTGTGGCTGGTCAAGGTACCTAAATATTTGGGGGACAAATGGGCAGACTGTGCTGGCCATGACGTTGGAAAGCTTAAGATTACCAAGGTGCCTGGTAAACCTCCGACAATAACCTTTAAATCTAGTGAACACACCTTGAAGGACGGGAAAATTCCTCGGGAGCACAAGGTAATTTCTCATAGTTTAAAAGAAATGACACTCGGAGTTCTTTCTGAACCAGATCTCGGCAGCAGCAGCTCGGATGCTGCAGTTTCCGAGACACAGCAATTGTCCTTTGAGGGACAAGTCATCCACAAACTAGAATGTCAGCCTGTAGTGGACGACTACTATATCAATCAGAAAAGGGAAGCTGTGAAGAAAGCTGCCCAGTCTCTTCATACGGTAAAGCTTATTGACAGACCCCTCAACGGCTATAAGCCTATTTCACACCATAAACATAATGTTTATTTAGAGCAGAAGAAGGCAGAAGGCAAGACGATTCGTGATGATAAAGGTCATGGAGTTGTTGTTTGCTGCATTTGAAAAGCATCAGTATTACAATATTAAGGATCTCCACAAGATTACCCGACAACCAATCACATATCTAAAGGAGATCCTGAAAGACCTATGTAACTATAATGTTAAGAATCCTCACAAGAATATGTGGGAACTCAAGCCCGAGTACTGTCATTACAAGCTTGCCGAAAAGGCTGTGGAAAATTCAATGTATGATTAGGTTCATACTAAACTTTGTTTCACAGTACAAAGGTAAAGAAAACGTGAAAGATCCAGGCAAATATTAGCCTCATACTCCAAGTCTGAGGTTATGATCTACCTTGCGGTGCTTGTGCCTCTATCCGCTACCCTTTACTGCAAGCCACGGCCGCTGCTCTGTCCCGTCTTCCAGACTGTGCAGTATCAGGACGAGTGGCAGAATGTCACAGAGATCGTGGTGTTTCCCATCAACCAGATCCTCCTCAACACCGTGTTCCAAGTCAGTGATGTTCCCGTGACCTCCGTCACAGTCCAGACGGTGACGGCACCAGCCCTGCAGCTGGTAATGATTGAGGTGAAGGTGGTGGAGGTGACTAAGCCCCTGATGGTGATGAACGTCGACACTGTCAATACAGCATCGCCTTTAACTTACTTTTATGACACCTTGAATATATCACAGATTCAATGTATCAATATCACGTGTTCATTGTATAGATATCATAAAAATAAATACTTATACAGAACTTCTTCTTGCTTAACCTATTTTAGATCAATGTTTTGACTAAGAATATAAGAAAAATGGAAAATCGCTGCTTACAGTGATCTGTTGACGAAATAAGGCAAATAGGACACTGGGATTTATTTATCAAAGCATTAGTAATAAAACACCTTGTGTTATTCTTCAGTTATATCCTGCTCTGGTTAGGCCCCATTTACATCATGCAGTTTAGTTTCGATTGCCGTGTTATATGTTGGGAATCCTGACACCCAAATTATTAACCCCTGTCACCACAACATAAATTGGTTGTGACCAGAAACTAATTTTACTAACCATTAATTTCAAGTAGGTGAATGTCAGAAGTTTTCTAGAAATCCATAACCGCGCAATTGCGTCAGTTACCACGTGCGATGACTGCTTTTTTTTAACAAATTATTTAACAGTTGTGATTATGAGTTTCAAACGGCGAGGGAAGGGGAATAAAAAGCAAAAATGGTTTCAAACCTCAATACAGGTAAGGAAATAAATAAAAATTATCAATAAATATAATGCATAGTGTAGCTATGCACCTCTAAATTAATTAAGTGCGTCATTTTGTGTTTAAATCCATGGAAAATAGTGGTTTTAAATCCGCGGAGTTGACGCGCACATTAATATCCAACCATAAGACTAAGCACTCACGTAAATTTATCCATTAATTGTGTGGATTATTTTCGTGTTAGGGTCAATAACATATTAATAAATACTCATCAAATACCAGAGTTGAAGAGATTACCCCATACTAATTATATATACATCACTCAAAATAAGAGTCTTTTATATAAAACCAAACAAAATACATAGCACTATTCCATTACTCCTCATTATTATGGTATATAAATTTATTGCCAAACCTTAACTGTAGTTAGGCAGGAGCCCAACTAAATGTTGCTGAATCTAGCCTAATCTATTGATTTGTGCTAAGCCACTAAGGATAGGAACATAAGAACATAAGAACAAAGGCAACTGCAGAAGGCCTGTTGGCCCATACGAGGCAGCTCCTATTTATAACCACCCAATCCCACTCATATACATGTCCAACCCACGCTTGAAACAATCGAGGGACCCCACCTCCACAATGTTACGCGGCAATTGGTTTCACAAGAACCAGTATTTACCCAAGTCTTTCCTAAATCTAAACTTATCCAATTTATAACCATTGTTTCGTGTTCTGTCTTGTGTTGATACTTTTAATACCCCTATTAATATCCCCTTTGTTTTGTCCATTCACCCACTTGTAAACCTCTATCATGTCACACCTAACTCTTCGCCTTTCCAGTGATGCAAGTTAAGCTTTGTTAATCTTTCTTCATATGAAAGATTTCTAATTTATGGAATTAACTTAGTCATTCTATGCTGGACACGTTCAAGTGAATTTATATCCATTCTATAGTATGGCGACCAAAACTCAACTGTATAATCTAAATGGGGCCTAACCAGAGCAAGATATAGCTGAGGAACCACACCAGGTGTCTTGTTAATTACGCTTCGATTAATAAACCCTAGTGTCCTATTTGCCTTATTACGAACATTCAGGCATTGATCTTTTTGTTTTAAATTCTTACTAATCATAACTCCCAGATCCCTTTCGCAATCCGACTTCGCAATCTCAACACTTACCTTTATTCTTATGTTCTTAGACATATATGAATGAGATTAGGTGGTTATAAATAGCAGCTTTCTTGTGTGGGGCCAGTAGGACATCTGCAGTTACGTTTATTCTTATTTTCCTACGTTTAGATTTAGGAAATACCTGGGAAAATAGTGGTTCGGTAACATGGTTGTTGATTTGTGGAACCAATTATCGCATATCTTGATAGAAGTAGGATCCCTTGATTGTTTCAAGTATGCGTTGGACTTATATATTATTGGGATTGGGAAGATATAAATAGGTGCTGCCTCGTATGAGCCAATAGGCTTTCTGCAGTTACCTTCATTCTTGTTCCTAATTCCCTATTAATATCCCGTTTGATGTGTCCATCCATCCACTTGCACACCTCTACTAAGTCACTCCGAATTCTTGGCCTTTCTAGAGAATGCAAATTAGTACTACTTAGTCAATCTTAATTCATATGACAAGTATCTAATATGCAGGATTAACTTTGTTATTCTCGTATGGGCCAATAGGCCTTCTGCAGTTACCTTCATTCTTATGTTCCTAATACCCTATTAATATCCCGTTTGATGTGTCCATCCATCCACTTGCACACCTCTACTAAGCCACTCCGAATTCTTGGCCGTTCTAGAGAATGCAAATTTGTACTACTTAGTTAATCTTTCTTCATATGACAAGTTTCTAATTTGCAGGATTAACTTTGTTATCCTACGCTGGGCGTGTTCTAGTGAATTTATATCAGAAAACGTATATTTTAACTTGTTAAAAATATTTCGATTCATATTCATAAACAGTCTACTCATACACATGTATAAACATACATGCCTCGTATTGTCAGTTTAACTTTATTCTAATGTTCTTAGCAATTTGAATATTTATCGGCATCGAGAAATGACTAAATAAACAAGTTCCATCATCCAGCAACATCAGTCACCTGAGATAGCTGCTACATAACCCCCCGGTGGCCACAACGGGTTAGCTCATTACTCATTTAGCTCACAGACTACAAGGTTGGTCACAAGCAGTACCACCACTGCAGTCACTCTCTCCATCACCTGTGTTCCCTTACCAACACCACTCCCAACCACCAATCACCAGGTGTATTCAACAACAACCACCACATCGACAAACTTCACCAGCCCTATTAGAGATATTTTCTGAAACACTAGCACGTGTCGGAAAGACGTTTTATAAAGAGGTCAAGTAACTATATATTCTCGTGTTTTCCATCATGAGCCAACAGTCTAAGATGGACATGGATATTACGAATTGCAGCCGTGGGCTGTGGCTGGTCAAGGTACCTAAATATTTGGGGGACAAATGGGCAGACTGTGCTGGCCATGACGTTGGAAAGCTTAAGATTACCAAGGTGCCTGGTAAACTTCCGACAATAACCTTTAAATCTAGTGAACACACCTTGAAGGACGGGAAAATTCCTCGGGAGCACAAGGTAATTTCTCATAGTTTAAAAGAAATGACACTCGGAGTTCTTTCTGAACCAGATCTCGGCAGCAGCAGCTCGGATGCTGCAGTTTCCGAGACACAGCAATTGTCCTTTGAGGGACAAGTCATCCACAAACTAGAATGTCAGCCTGTAGTGGACGACTACTATATCAATCAGAAAAGGGAAGCTGTGAAGAAAGCTGCCCAGTCTCTTCATACGGTAAAGCTTATTGACAGACCCCTCAACGGCTATAAGCATATTTCACACCATAAACATAATGTTTATTTAGAGCAGAAGAAGGCAGAAGGCAAGACGATTCGTGATGATAAAGGTCATGGAGTTGTTGTTTGCTGCATTTGAAAAGCATAAGTATTACAATATTAAGGATCTCCACAAGATTACCCGACAACCAATCACATATCTAAAGGAGATCCTGAAAGACCTATGTAACTATAATGTTAAGAATCCTCACAAGAATATGTGGGAACTCAAGCCCGAGTACTGTCATTACAAGCTTGCCGAAAAGGCTGTGGAAAATTCAATGTATGATTAGGTTCATACTAAACTTTGTTTCACAGTACAAAGGTAAAGAAAACGTGAAAGATCCAGGCAAATATTAGCCTCATACTCCAAGTCTGAGGTTATGATCTACCTTGCGGTGCTTGTGCCTCTATCCGCTACCCTTTACTGCAAGCCACGGCCGCTGCTCTGTCCCGTCTTCCAGACTGTGCAGTATCAGGACGAGTGGCAGAATGTCACAGAGATCGTGGTGTTTCCCATCAACCAGATCCTCCTCAACACCGTGTTCCAAGTCAGTGATGTTCCCGTGACCTCCGTCACAGTCCAGACGGTGACGGCACCAGCCCTGCAGCTGGTAATGATTGAGGTGAAGGTGGTGGAGGTGACTAAGCCCCTGATGGTGATGAACGTCGACACTGTCAATACAGCATCGCCTTTAACTTACTTTTATGACACCTTGAATATATCACAGATTCAATGTATCAATATCACGTGTTCATTGTATAGATATCATAAAAATAAATACTTATACAGAACTTCTTCTTGCTTAACCTATTTTAGATCAATGTTTTGACTAAGAATATAAGAAAAATGGAAAATCGCTGCTTACAGTGATCTGTTGACGAAATAAGGCAAATAGGACACTGGGATTTATTTATCAAAGCATTAGTAATAAAACACCTTGTGTTATTCTTCAGTTATATCCTGCTCTGGTTAGGCCCCATTTACATCATGCAGTTTAGTTTCGATTGCCGTGTTATATGTTGGGAATCCTGACACCCAAATTATTAACCCCTGTCACCACAACATAAATTGGTTGTGACCAGAAACTAATTTTACTAACCATTAATTTCAAGTAGGTGAATGTCAGAAGTTTTCTAGAAATCCATAACCGCGCAATTGCGTCAGTTACCACGTGCGATGACTTCTTTTTTTTAACAAATTATTTAACAGTTGTGATTATGAGTTTCAAACGGCGAGGGAAGGGGAATAAAAAGCAAAAATGGTTTCAAACCTCAATACAGGTAAGGAAATAAATAAAAATTATCAATAAATATAATGCATAGTGTAGCTATGCACCTCTAAATTAATTAAGTGCGTCATTTTGTGTTTAAATCCATGGAAAATAGTGGTTTTAAATCCGCGGAGTTGACGCGCACATTAATATCCAACCATAAGACTAAGCACTCACGTAAATTTATCCATTAATTGTGTGGATTATTTTCGTGTTAGGGTCAATAACATATTAATAAATACTCATCAAATACCAGAGTTGAAGAGATTACCCCATACTAATTATATATACATCACTCAAAATAAGAGTCTTTTATATAAAACCAAACAAAATACATAGCACTATTCCATTACTCCTCATTATTATGGTATATAAATTTATTGAGAGCCAAATTCTGGCCAAATTCTGGCTCTCTGCACGTATTCGCAGTTTGAAATTACGACTTTTTATGCTCAACATATTCCAAGTACTGAAAGCGGCAATGAGTCACATTTTGCACAAACTCCCCTGCAGTTTTCAAAATATCCAAAACATCCATATTTCGAGGCCTTAGCCATATTTTGGAGCCAAATTCTGGCTCTATGCACGTATTCGCAGTTTGATATTACGACTTTTTATACCCAACATATGCCAAGTCCTGAAAGCGGCAGTGAATCACATTTTGCACAAACACCCCTGCAGTTTTCGAAATATCCCAATTTCGAGGCCTCAGCCATATTTTGGAGCGAAATTCTGGTTCTCTGCACGTATTCGCAGTTTGAAATTGCGAATTTTTTATACACAACATATGCCAAGTACTGAAAGCGGCGTTTGGTCACATTTGTCCCAAACCTTCCTGCAGTTTTCAAAATATCCCAAACAACCCAATTTCGAGGCCTGAGCCATATTTAGGAGCAAAATTCTGGCTCTATGCACGTATTCGCAGTTTGAAATTACGACTTTTTATACCAAACATATGCCACGTACTGAAAGTGGCAGTGAGTCACATTTTGCACAAACTCTCCTGCAGTTTTCAAAATATCCCAAACATCCCAATTTCGAGGCCTGACCCATATTTTGGAGCCAAATTCTGGCTCTATGCACGTATTCGCAGTTTGAAATTACGACTTTTTATACCAAATATATGCCACGTACTGAAAGCGGCGTTTGGTCATATTTGTCCCAAAGTCTCCTGCAGTTTTAAAAATATCCCAAACATCCCAATTTCAAGGCCTGAGCCATATTTTTGAGCCAAATTCTGGCTCTCTGCACGTATTCGCAGTTTGAAATTGCGATTTTTTATAACAACATATGCCAAGTACTGAAAGCAGCGTTTTGTCATATTTGTCCCAAAGTCCTCTGCAGTTTTAAAAATATCCCAAACATCCCAATTTCAAGACCTAAGCCATATTTTGGAGCCAAATTCTGTTTCTCTGTATGTATTCGCAGTTTGATATTATCACTTCTAATACCCAAAATATGCCAAGTACTGATAGCGGCGTTTGGTCACATTTGTCCCAATCCCCCTGTAGTTTTTTAAAATATCCCAAACATCCCAACTTCGAGGCCTGAGCCATATTTTGGAGCCAAATTCTGGCTCTCTGCACGTATTCGCAGTTTGAAATTACGACTTTTTTATACCCAACATATGTGAAGTTCTGAAAGCGGCGTTTGGTCACACTTTGCACAATCTCCCCTGCAGTTTTCAAAATATCCCAAACATCCCAATATCGAGGCCTGAGCCATATTTTGGTGCCAAATTCTGGCTCTCTGCACGTATTCGCAGTTTGATAATATGACTTCGTATACCCAACATATGCCAAGTACTGATAGCGGCGTTTGGTCACATTTGTCCCAATCCCCCCTGCAGTTTTCAAAATATCCCAAACATCCCAATTTCGAGGCCTGACCCATATTTTGGAGCCAAATTCTGGCTCTATGCACGTATTCGCAGTTTGAAATTACGACTTTTTATACCAAATATATGCCACGTACTGAAAGCGGCGTTTGGTCATATTTGTCCCAAAGTCTCCTGCAGTTTTAAAAATATCCCAAACATCCCAATTTCAAGGCCTGAGCCATATTTTTGAGCCAAATTCTGGCTCTCTGCACGTATTCGCAGTTTGAAATTGCGATTTTTTATAACAACATATGCCAAGTACTGAAAGCAGCGTTTTGTCATATTTGTCCCAAAGTCCTCTGCAGTTTTAAAAATATCCCAAACATCCCAATTTCAAGACCTAAGCCATATTTTGGAGCCAAATTCTGTTTCTCTGTATGTATTCGCAGTTTGATATTATCACTTCTAATACCCAAAATATGCCAAGTACTGATAGCGGCGTTTGGTCACATTTGTCCCAATCCCCCTGTAGTTTTTTAAAATATCCCAAACATCCCAACTTCGAGGCCTGAGCCATATTTTGGAGCCAAATTCTGGCTCTCTGCACGTATTCGCAGTTTGAAATTACGACTTTTTTATACCCAACATATGTGAAGTTCTGAAAGCGGCGTTTGGTCACACTTTACACAATCTCCCCTGCAGTTTTCAAAATATCCCAAACATCCCAATATCGAGGCCTGAGCCATATTTTGGTGCCAAATTCTGGCTCTCTGCACGTATTCGCAGTTTGATAATATGACTTCGTATACCCAACATATGCCAAGTACTGATAGCGGCGTTTGGTCACATTTGTCCCAATCCCCCCTGCAGTTTTCAAAATATCCCAAACATCCCAACTTCGAGGCCTGAGCCATATTTTGGAGCCAAATTCAGGCTCTCCGCACGTATTCGCAGTTTGATATTTCGACTTTTTATGAACAACATATGCCAAGTACTGAAAGCGGCAGTGAATCACATTTTGCACAAACTCCCCTGCAGTTTTCAAAATATCCCAAACATCCCAATTTCGAGGCCTGAGCCATATTTTGGAGCGAAATTCTGGCTCTCAGCGTGTATTCGCAGTTTGAAATTGCGACTTTTTTATACCCAACATTTGCCAAGTACTGAAAGTGGCGTTTGGTCACATTTTGCACAAACTCCCCTGCAGTTTTAAAAATATCCCAAGTATCCCAATATGGAGGCCTGAGCCATATTTTGGAGCCAAATTCTGGCTCTCTGTGCCTATTCGCAGTTTGATATTATGACTTTTTATACCCAACATATGCCAAGTACTGAAAGCGGCGTTTGATCACATTTGTCCCAATCCCTCCCTGCAGTTTTCAAAATATCCCAAACATCCCAACTTCGAGGCCTGAGCTATATTTTGGAGCCAAATTCTGGCTCTCTGCACGTATTCGCTGTTTGAAATTACGACTTTTTTTTTACCTAACATATGCGAAGTACTGAAAGCGGCGTTTGGTCACATTTTGCACAAACTCCCCTGCCGTTTTCAAAATATCCCAAACATTCCAATATCGAGGCCTGAGCCATATTTTGGAGCCAAATTCTGGCTCTCTGCACGTATTTGCAGTTTGATATTACGACTTTTTATACCCAACATATACCAAATACTGAAAGCGGCGATGGGTCACATTTGTCCCAAACCTTCCTGCAGTTTTCAAAATATCCTAAACAACCCAATTTCGAGGCCTGAGCCATATTTTGGAGCCAAATTCAGGCTCACTGCACGTATTCGCAGTTTGAAATTACGACTTTTTATACCCAACATATGCCAAGTCCTGAAAGCGGCAGTGAGTCACATTTTGCACAAACTCCCCTGCAGTTTTCAAAATATCCCAAATATCCCAATTTTGAGGCCTGAGCAATATTATGGAGAAAAATTCTGGCTCTCTGCACGTATTTGCAGTTTGAAATTGTGACTTTTTTATAACAACATATGCCAAGTACTGAAAGCGGCGTATCGTCACATTTGTCCCAAACCTCCCTGCAGTTTTCAAAATATCTTAAACATCCCAATTTCAAGGCCTGAGCCATATTTTGGAGCCAAATTCAGGCTCACTGCACGTATTCGCAATTTGAAATTACGACTTTTTATACCCAACATATGCCAAGTACTGAAAGCGGCGTTTGGTCATATTTGTCCCAAAGTCCCCTGCAGTTTTCAAAATATCCCAAACTTCCCAATTTCGAGGCTTGAGTCATATTTTGGAGCCAAATTCTGGCTCACTGCACGTATTCGCGGTTTGAAATTACGACTTTTTATACCCAACATATGCCAAGTACTGAAAGCGGCGTTTGGTCATATTTGTCGAAAAGTCCCCTGTAGTTTTCAAACTATCCCAAACATTCCAATTTCAAGGCCTGAGCCAAAATTTTTGAGCCAAATTCTGGCTCTCTGCACGTATTCGCAGTTTGAAATTGCGACTTTTTTATAACAACATATGCCAAGTACTGAAAGCGGCGTTTGGTCATTTTTGTCCCAAAGTCCCCTGCAGTTTTAAAAATATCCCAAACATCCCAACTTCGAGGCCCGAGCCATATTTTGGAGCCAAATTCTGGCTCTCTGCACCTATTCGCAGTTTGATATTATGACTTTTTATACCCAACTTATGCCAAGTACTGAAAGCAGCGTTTGGTCACATTTGTCCCAATCCCCCCCTGCAGTTTTCAAAATATCCCAAACATCTCAACTTCGAGGCCTGAGAAATATTTTGGAGCCAAATTCTGGCTCTCTGCACGTATTCGCAGTTTGAAATTACGAATTTTTTATACCCAACATATGTGAAGTACTGAAAGCGGCGTTCGATCACACTTTGCACAATCTCCCCTGCAGTTTTCAAAATATCCCAAACATCCCAATATCGAGGCCTGAGCCATATTTTGGAGCCAAATTCTGGCTTTCTGCACGTATTCGCGGTTTGAATTTACGACTTTTTATACCCAACATATGCCAAGTACTGAAAGCGGCAAAGAGTCACATTTTGCACAAATTCCCCTGCAGTTTTCAAAATAACCCAAACATCATAATTTCGAGGCCTTAGCCATATTTTGGAGCCAAATTCTGGCTCTCTGCACGTATTCGCAGTTTGAAATTACGACTTTTTATACTCAACATATTCCAAGTACTGAAAGCAGCAATGAGTCACATTTTGCACAAACTCCCCTGCAGTTTTCAAAATATCCAAAACATCCATATTTCGAGGCCTTAGAAATATTTTGGAGCCAAATTCTGGCTCTATGCACGTATTCACAGTTTGATATTACGACTTTTTATACCCAACATATGCCAAGTCCTGAAAGCGGCAGTGAGTCACATTTTGCACAAACACCCCTGCAGTTTTCGAAATATCCCAATTTCGAGGCCTCAGCCATATTTTGGAGCGAAATTCTGGCCCTCTGCACGTATTCGCAGTTTGAAATTGCGAATTTTTTATACCCAACATATGCCAAGTACTGAAAGCGGCGTTTGGTCACATTTGTCCCAAACCTTCCTGCAGTTTTCAAAATATCCCAAACAACCGAATTTCGAGGCCTGAGCCATATTTTGGAGCAAAATTCTGGCTCTATGCACGTATTCGCAGTTTGATATTACGACTTTTTATACCCAAAATATGCAAAGTCCTGAAAGTGGCAGTGAGTCACATTTGTCCCAAACCTCCCTGCAGTTTTCAAAATATCCTAAACAACCCAATTTCGAGGCCTGAGCCATATTTTGGAGCCAAATTCAGGCTCACTGCAAGTATTCGCAGTTTGAAATTTCAACTTTTTATACCCAACATATGCCAAGTACTGAAAGCAGCAGTGAGTCACATTTTGCACAGACTCCCCTGCAGTTTTCAAAATATCCCAAATATCCCAATTTCGAGGCCTGAGCAATATTATGGAGCCAAATTCTTGCTCTCTGCACGTATTCGCGGTTTGAAACTGCCACTTTTTTATAAAAACATATGCCAAGTACTGAAAGCGGCGTTTGGTCACATTTGTCCCAAACCTTCCTGCAGTTTTCAAAATATCCCAAACATCCCAATTTCGAGGCCTGAGCCATATTTTGGAGCCAAATTCGGGCTCTATGCACGTATTCGCAGTTTGAAATTACAACTTTTTATACCAAACAAATGCCAAGTACTGAAAGCGGCGTTTGGTCATATTTGTCCCAAAGTCTCCTGCAGTTTTAAAAATATCCCAAACATCCCAATTTCAAGGCCTGAGCCATATTTTTGAGCCAAATTCTGGCTCTCTGCACGTATTCGCAGTTTGAAATTTCGACTTTTTTATAACAACATATGCCAAGTACTGAAAGCAGCGTTTTGTTATATTTGTCCCAAAGTCCTCTGCAGTTTGAAAAATATCCTAAACATCCCAATTTCAAGGCCTAAGCCATATTTTGGAGCCAAATTCTGATTCTCTGTACGTATTCGCAGTTTGATATTATGACTTCTAATACCCAAAATATGCCAGGTACTGATAGCGGCGTTTGGTCACATTTGTCCCAATCCCCCTGTAGTTTTCAAAATATCCCAAACATCCCAACTTCGAGGCCTGAGCCATATTTTGGAGCCAAATTCTGGCTCTCTGCACGTATTCGCAGTTTGAAATTACGACTTTTTTATACCCAACATATGTGAAGTTCTGAAAGCGGCGTTTGGTCACACTTTGCACAATCTCCCCTGCAGTTTTCAAAATATCCCAAACATCCCAATATCGAGGCCTGAGCCATATTTTGGAGCCAAATTCTGGCTCTCTGCACGTATTCGCAGTTTGATAATATGACTTCTTATACCCAACATATGCCAAGTACTGATAGCGGCGTTTGGTCACATTTGTCCCAATCCCCCCTGCAGTTTTCAAAATATCCCAAACATCCCAACTTCGAGGCCTGAGCCATATTTTGGAGCCAAATTCAGGCTCTCCGCACTGTGGTGTTTGTGTGTTACTGAGGAAGTCTTGGTTGTAGGGTTGATGTAAAGTCATGACTTGGTTACTGACTTTAATACTTAATATGATTACATGACTAGTAGCTACCAAGCTTGGCGGGCGTCCTGTACGCTCTCCATTGTTTACCTTCTCTCTCTCTGGCGTCCCAGCCGCCGCACATAGAAAACGGATGGTACCATTTTCTGTGAACATGACATCCCTCCTTTTCTTTAAAAAGAATGAATACAGGATGTCTACCATGCTTGTAGCACAAAGCAAAGTTATTGACACAAAGTAAGTTATTACCATATCAAGAGATACTGCATACATTTAACATTAATTAAGCACACAAAGAATTTAAACAACTTAATCTTTTCCACAAAGGATTTCAATGTTAAAAATACATATGCAATGTTAAACAAACATGAAAGAAACTGTAATACAAAGTTACAAAATATTGAATGAGATATCTGCATTATTCAAACAATATTAAATTTAGTTCAGCATGACAAGTAAATATTTTGCATTACATAGGAACACAATTAATCATCAAATCGTGTAGGGCGTTTAACATGACGTTTAGGACGAGAGTCCTTAAATGCAATAACATCCCTTGATGAATTGTTTGTCGGGTTATAACTATTTTTTCTTTTTCTTTTGCACGACTTTGCACTTCATCATTTTCTACACTAGTTGGAATCACTTTGAAATAAGCCATATTACGTGTTATACTATGATCTCTATTACTAGCTGTTACCATAGTTCCTTTTACACTAATCACTTTATATGGTTTTGTATCATACGGCATATCTAACTTTCCCTCTTTTTTCTTTTTAACGAGAACAGTGTCACCAACCTTTATGAACTGTTCCTTTGCACGTTGATCATGAGCAATTTTCATTTTGCCCTTGGCTAGTGCATCCTTCTGAGCGAGACGTTTATCCGTTACCTTGGCTGGCATGACGGGTAGTGCGATTCTCATAGGACGTCCAAATAAAAGTTCGCCAGGCGACTTGCCCAGTGTTCCATGCGGTGTTGCACGGTAGTTCCTGAGAAAAGCATACATAGCTTGTTTCCAGGATCGTCCTTCGGCATGAGCACAGCGTACCGCTTTCATGAGAGGTTGCATGAATCTCTCAACTTCTCCATTTGCTTGGGGATGTAGTGGCATCACACGGCGGTGTTTGAATCCAATATGCTCAGCAAAGTTGACAAAGTCTTGTCCATTGAATGGCGGTCCATTGTCCGTCTTGACAACTTCAGGAATGCCAAAGTTTGAAAAGATCTTGTCAAGTTTCGGGATGACGGCCTTTCCAGATGTGGAATTCATGATTTCTACTTCTGGATAACGTGAGTGATCATCAATGACTACCATCAAGTACTCTCCAGTTGGTAGTGGTCCGCAGAAGTCCATCGATACTTCCGTCCATGGTGCAGCAGGTAGTGGTGAAGGTTGTAGAGGTGTTGGTCTTGAAATATCCACTGCAGCTTGGCAAGGGACACAGGCATCATGCATATCCTTTGCTTGACGATCAATGCCAGGAAACCACACCTTTTCTCGTAGCAGCTGTTTGGTCCTAACAAGACCTTGGTGTCCTTGATGTGCAAGCTTCAGAGCACGTTGCTGGAGAACAGCTGGAATAACGATACGAGTACCTCGCAGCACAGTGTCGCGTTGTTGCGTAACACTTAATTCTGTCTGGATGCGTTCAAGTGCTTTGAATGCATCTTGGTCAACTCCTGAGGGTGGGATGCGTGGAAACTTTTTCTTAGTCAATGCATCCACTGTTGCTTGCA
Organism: Procambarus clarkii; assembly: GCF_040958095.1. Lineage (NCBI taxonomy): Eukaryota > Metazoa > Arthropoda > Malacostraca > Decapoda > Cambaridae > Procambarus > Procambarus clarkii. The sequence goes on from NC_091221.1 coordinate 17,122,290, forward strand.
AAGTTGCGTCCTCTAGGGTTGCAGTACGGATTTCATCAAGAGTAAGAGCCTTAGGGACTGCATCACAGGTTACAGAGTGTACATATTCCTCGGCAACTTGCTGATGCTTGGTGATGGTGAAACTGTTGGCAGGATGTCGACTGATGTAATCAGCGGGATTGCCTGCACCCGACTTGTATTTCACCGTAAAGTTGTATGGTTGCAGACGAAGAGCCCATCTCTCAATGCGAGCTGGTGGTTTGGACTTTGGATTATTGAAGATGGTCTCCAACGGTTTGTGGTCAGTGACTATCGTGGTGAAGGGTGCACCAAGCAGATACACATTGAAGTGTTCACAGCCCCATACAAGAGCAAGAGCTTCCTTCTCTGTCTGACTGTATCGTTGCTCAACATCTGTGAGAGAACGGCTGGCGTAGGCAATTACTACTCTGGAATCTGGTTGACCAGGTTTGTGTTGGGCTAAAACAGCACCTAAACCAACAGGACTAGCATCCACCGTTAACTCAGTGTCCATTGATGGATCAAAGTATGCAGCAGTCGCATTCTCTACTAGTGCATCTTTCACAGCATCAAATGCATTTTGCTCGATATCGCTCCAGTACCATGATGCATTTTTCTTCAGGAGCTCACGTAGAGGCTTCGTAATGGTAGCAAAATCTGGAATGAAGCGAGAACAGTAGTTTGCCATTCCCAGAAAACTATGTACTTCAGTGGACGTTGAAGGAGGTGCAGCATTCTTGATATCTGCAACTTTCTTAGGATCTGGAGACAGACCTTTGTCACTAAGTACATGTCCAAAGAATTCAATTTTATGTTTATTGAACTCACACTTTGCTCGGCTTAACGTCAGATTCTTTTCTCGTAAGCGTTGCAATGTTGCACGAAGAGCTTTGTCGTGTTCAGCTTGGGTACGGCCATAAACAATGATGTCATCAGGCATGTTGTCAGCATTAGGTATGTCTTGCAATACCTGGCTGATGATGTGCTGGAATACCTCGGCAGCACTGTTAATACCAAAACTCAGGCGCTTGTACCTATACAGACCTCGATGTGTCGTAAACGTTGTGATGAAGCGACTCTCATCATCAAGTTCAAGCTGATGATAGCCCTTGTTTAAATCTAACTTGCTGAATATAGTTGCACCATTCAAGCGGTAGATCATATCATCTACAGTCGGTGTAGGATGGCGTTCACGCATTATTGCCTTGTTGGGAACACGCATGTCCACACAAATGCGTATCTCATCTGGATTCTTCGGCTTTGGTGGAGTGACAATTGGGCTTACCCATGGTGTTGGGCCTGTTACTGGTTCAATGATATCTAGTTCTATCAGCCTATCCAGTTCAGCATCGACTTTCTTGCGAGTATGGAATGGTTGTCGGCGATGTGGTTGGGCAACTGGAATTACATCTGGGTTGATATGCAGATGTACTTTGCTATCAGTATAACAACCTATGGATTTAAATCGATCAGAAAATTCAGCAACAATACCATCAACATTGTTTGCAGATTCCACTGCTACAGCGTTAGAAAGCTGAAGTAGCTCCAATTTGGTTGAAGTCTTGTAACTGAGTAAAGACTCCTTTGCATTCCTAACAACATGGAATGTAGTAATGAGCATTGCATTCTTTGACCTAATCTCTGCAGTGAAAGTTCCAATCACTGGCAAGGCTAACTTCGAAGCATAGGCAGTGGCTTTACCATTGTATTTTTCTAGCTTTGGGAACTGTTTTCTAAATTTTTCATAGTGGCACTCAGCCATGGTGTCAATGTTTGATCCAGTGTCAATAAGAACTTTGAGACAAATACCAGCAATATATACTATAGTCTCTGGGTTGTTTGGAAGATCATTCAATTCTGTGATTGATTGTACTCCATAAGTATAATCACATTCACTGTCATCTGAGACTGGTTGTAATGAAATGTTGTCTTGTACATTGTTAACATTCTTGATTTGAGGTGCAATATTGTGTTTACCACCTCGACCCCTATGACCTGATCCTCGTACAGTGCTTTTATTCATTGACTGTAGTTTCTTTAGTGCTGAACGACACATAGCACCAAAATGACCTAGTTTTCCACACTCATAGCACTTCTTACCTTGAGCAGGACAAACATTATCTTGGTGTGGGTAGTCTCCTCCACAATTGTAACATTTATTGTTGACACCCTCTGATGTGGGTCGTTGCGACTGCTTGAGCCTTGTTCCTTGACCCCAGTTGTGACGTGGTTCTCGGCTAAATTTACTGTTAGGTTTGCCATGATATCTTCTTTGATCACGGTGTCCTCCCTGAACCTTACGTACCTCATCACTGTTAGTAACAGTGGCAGAACCGTTATTAGCACTGCACTCCATGACACGAGCATCACGTGCAGCATCTTCCATTCGACGAGCAATATCCAGTATCTTGGTAAGAGAACTTTCATCATCAACAAGTTCTAGAGCTCTTCGACGGAGACGTGTAGATGTGCATGTTTCAATTATTTGCTGTTTGATTTCTTTGTCAACATCAGCAAACTCACAATGGGCTGCTAAACCCTGCAGACGTGTGTGGTATTGATCCACAGTTTCATTAGAGAGTTGTTTTGCTCTCCTGAAATGCATAATTTCCATTGCAGTATTTTGCCTTGGTTTGAAATGCTCTGTTAGTTTGGCTTTGGCAGTGTCATAATCTTTGGCACCACCAGTGTCTTTCAGTGTGTCAAAGATGTCACAAACTCTATCACCTGCATAATGAAGTAGAAAGGCACGCTTTCTTTCAGCACTTTTGATGTCAGAAACTATCAACAAATTTTCAAACCTTTTAAGCCATTTGACCCACCTCTGTGACAGGTTTGTCTGGTCACAGTCAGGATCAAATGCAGGAAACTGAGGTATATTTGCCATTTTTTACTGAATAAATGTAACTTATCACTTAAATGTTCCTCAGAATATTAAACACTTACTGCACTGTATATGTTAGTCAAGGATTCACTGTAATTACTTTAATTTTGCAAAGCACACAAGCATTTTAATGCAAAAGTTCACAACAGTGCACAATATAGCAGCAACTGACTTCTTACCTAGCCCTTGTGTACATGTGTTGTTCCTACTCACAGCAGCAGCACAGCAGTTGGCACAGCAGTTGGCACAGCAGTTGGTACAGCAGCAGTTGGTACAGCAGCAGTTGGTACAGCAGTTGGTGCAGCAGTTGGTACAGCAGCAGTTGGTACAGCAGTTGGTGCAGCAGTTGGTACAGCAGTCAGTTCAGTGTGATGAATTTTGTAGCACAAAGCGTCGTTTCGTAACCAAAACATCAGGTTTTGTACACATCAAAGCGTCGTTTCGTACACAACGTCGGCAGATTCCTCAGTACAGTTTCTTCAGCACAGCTTGGGTAGCACACAGCTTGGGTAGCACACAGCATCGGTTAGCACACAGCATCGTTTAGCACACAGCATTGGTTAGCACACAGCATCGGTTAGCATACAGCATCGGGTATGGCGCTCACAGCTTCTCTTCCTCCTCCAGGCAGCATGCTTCTCCCTTGTGTTTGAAACTGAACAAATACCTGCGTTCACAGTTCATCCTCGTCGCCAATGTGGTGTTTGTGTGTTACTGAGGAAGTCTTGGTTGTAGGGTTGATGTAAAGTCATGACTTGGTTACTGACTTTAATACTTAATATGATTACATGACTAGTAGCTACCAAGCTTGGCGGGCGTCCTGTACGCTCTCCATTGTTTACCTTCTCTCTCTCTGGCGTCCCAGCCGCCGCACATAGAAAACGGATGGTACCATTTTCTGTGAACATGACACGCACGTATTCGCAGCTTGATATTTCGACTTTTTATAAACAACATATGCCAAGTACTGAAAGCGGCAGTGAATCACATTTTGCACAAACTCCCCTGCAGTTTTCAAAATATCCCAAACATCCCAATTTCGAGGCCTGAGCCATATTTTGGAGCGAAATTCTGGCTCTCAGCGTGTATTCGCAGTTTGAAATTGCGACTATTTTATACCCAAAATTTCCCAAGTACTGAAAGTGGCGTTTGGTCACATTTTGCACAAACTCCCCTGCAGTTTTAAAAATATCCCAAGCATCCCAATATGGAGGCCTAAGCCATATTTTGGAGCCAAATTCTGGCTCTCTGAGCCTATTCGCAGTTTGATATTATGACTTTTTATACCCAACATATGCCAAGTACTGAGAGCGGCGTTTGGTCACATTTGTCCCAAACCTTCCTGCAGTTTTCAAAATATCCTAAACAACCCAATTTCGAGGCCTGAGCCATATTTTGGAGCCAAATTCAGGCTCACTGCACGTATTCGCAGTTTGAAATTACGACTTTTTATACACAAAATATGCCTAGTACTGAAAGCGGCGTTTGGTCATATTTGTCCCAAAGTCCCCTGCAGTTTTCAAAATAACCCAAACTTCCCAATTTCGAGGCTTGAGTCATATTTTGGAGCCAAATTCTGGCTCCCTGCACGTATTCGCAGTTTGAAATTTCGACTTTTTATACCCAACATATGCCAAGTCCTGAAAGCGGCAGTGAGTCACATTTTGCACAAATTCCCCTGCAGTTTTCAAAATATCCCAAATATCCCAATTTTGAGGCCTGAGCAATATTATGGAGAAAAATTCTGGCTCTCTGCACGTATTCGCAGTTTGATATTACGACTTTTTATACCCAACATATGCAAAGTCCTGAAAGTGGCAGTGAGTCACATTTTGCACAAACTCTCCTGCAGTTTTCAAAATATCCCAAACATCCCAATTTCGAGGCCTGAGCCATATTTTGGAGCAAAATTCTGGCTCTATGCACGTATTCGCAGTTTGATATTACGACTTTTTATACCCAACATATGCAAAGTCCTGAAAGTGGCAGTGAGTCACATTTTGCACAAACTCTCCTGCAGTTTTCAAAATATCCCAAACATCCCAATTTCGAGGCCTGAGCCATATTTTGGAGCCAAATTCTGACTCTCTGCACGTATACGCAGTTTGAAATTACGACTTTTTTATTCCCAACTTATGCGAAGTACTGAAAGCGGCGTTTGGTCACATTTGTCTCAAACCTCCCTGCAGTTTTCAAAATATCCTAAACAACCCAATTTCGAGGCCTGAGTCATATTTTGGAGCCAAATATAAGGCTCACTGCAAGTATTCGCAGTTTGAAATTTCGACTTTTTATTCCCAACATATGCCAAGTACTGAAAGCAGCAGTGAGTCACATTTTGCACAGACTCCCCTGCAGTTTTCAAAATATCCCAAATATCCCAATTTCGAGGCGTGAGCAATATTATGGAGCCAAATTCTTGCTCTCTGCACGTATTCGCAGTTTGAAATTGCGACTTTTTTAAAAAAACATATGCCAAGTACTGAAAGCGGCGTTTGGTCACATTTGTCCCAAACCTTCCTGCAGTTTTCAAAATATCTCAAACATCCCAATTTCGAGGCCTGAGCCATATTTTGGAGCCAAATTCTGGCTCTATGCACGTATTCGCAGTTTGAAATTACGACTTTTTATACCCAACATATGCCAAGTACTGAAAGCGGCGTTTGGTCATATTTGTCCCAAAGTCTCCTGCAGTTTTAAAAATATCCCAAACCTCCCAATTTCAAGGCTTGAGCCATATTTTTGAGCCAAATTCTGGCTCTTCACGTATTCGCAGTTTGAAATTGCGACTTTTTTATAACAATATATGCCAAGTACTGGAAGCGGCGTTTTGTTATATTTGTCCCAAAGTCCTCTGCAGTTTTATAAATATCCCAAACATCCCAATTTCAAGGCCTAAGCCATATTTTGGAGCCAAATTCTGGTTCTCTGTACGTATTCGCAGTTTGATATTATGACTTCTAATACCTAAAATATGCCAAGTACTGATAGCGGCGTTTGGTCACATTTGTCCCAATCCCCCTGTAGTTTTCAAAATATCCCAAACATCCCAACTTCGAGGCCTGAGCCATATTTTGGAGCCAAATTCAGGCTCACTGCACGTATTCGCAGTTTGAAATTACGACTTTTTATACACAAAATATGCCTAGTACTGAAAGCGGCGTTTGGTCATATTTGTCCCAAAGTCCCCTGCAGTTTTCAAAATAACCCAAACTTCCCAATTTCGAGGCTTGAGTCATATTTTGGAGCCAAATTCTGGCTCCCTGCACGTATTCGCAGTTTGAAATTTCGACTTTTTATACCCAACATATGCCAAGTCCTGAAAGCGGCAGTGAGTCACATTTTGCACAAATTCCCCTGCAGTTTTCAAAATATCCCAAATATCCCAATTTTGAGGCCTGAGCAATATTATGGAGAAAAATTCTGGCTCTCTGCACGTATTCGCAGTTTGAAATTGTGACTTTTTTATAACATCATATGCCAAGTACTGAAAGCGGTGTTTGGTCACATTTGTCCCAAACCTTCCTGCAGTTTTCAAAATATCCCAAACATCCCAATTTCGAGGCCTGAGCCATATTTTGGAGCAAAATTCTGGCTCTATGCACGTATTCGCAGTTTGATATTACGACTTTTTATACCCAACATATGCAAAGTCCTGAAAGTGGCAGTGAGTCACATTTTGCACAAACTCTCCTGCAGTTTTCAAAATATCCCAAACATCCCAATTTCGAGGCCTGAGCCATATTTTGGAGCCAAATTCTGACTCTCTGCACGTATACGCAGTTTGAAATTACGACTTTTTTATTCCCAACTTATGCGAAGTACTGAAAGCGGCGTTTGGTCACATTTGTCTCAAACCTCCCTGCAGTTTTCAAAATATCCTAAACAACCCAATTTCGAGGCCTGAGTCATATTTTGGAGCCAAATATAAGGCTCACTGAAAGTATTCGCAGTTTGAAATTTCGACTTTTTATTCCCAACATATGCCAAGTACTGAAAGCAGCAGTGAGTCACATTTTGCACAGACTCCCCTGCAGTTTTCAAAATATCCCAAATATCCCAATTTCGAGGCGTGAGCAATATTATGGAGCCAAATTCTTGCTCTCTGCACGTATTCGCAGTTTGAAATTGCGACTTTTTTAAAAAAACATATGCCAAGTACTGAAAGCGGCGTTTGGTCACATTTGTCCCAAACCTTCCTGCAGTTTTCAAAATATCTCAAACATCCCAATTTCGAGGCCTGAGCCATATTTTGGAGCCAAATTCTGGCTCTATGCACGTATTCGCAGTTTGAAATTACGACTTTTTATACCCAACATATGCCAAGTACTGAAAGCGGCGTTTGGTCATATTTGTCCCAAAGTCTCCTGCAGTTTTAAAAATATCCCAAATCTCCCAATTTCAAGGCTTGAGCCATATTTTTGAGCCAAATTCTGGCTCTTCACGTATTCGCAGTTTGAAATTGCGACTTTTTTATAACAATATATGCCAAGTACTGGAAGCGGCGTTTTGTTATATTTGTCCCAAAGTCCTCTGCAGTTTTATAAATATCCCAAACATCCCAATTTCAAGGCCTAAGCCATATTTTGGAGCCAAATTCTGGTTCTCTGTACGTATTCGCAGTTTGATATTATGACTTCTAATACCTAAAATATGCCAAGTACTGATAGCGGCGTTTGGTCACATTTGTCCCAATCCCCCTGTAGTTTTCAAAATATCCCAAACATCCCAACTTCGAGGCCTGAGCCATATTTTGGAGCCAAATTCTGGCTCTCTGCACGTATTCGTAGTTTGAAATTACGACTTTTTTATACCGAACATATGCCAAGTCCTGTAAGCGGCAGTGAGTCACATTTTGCACAAACTCCCCTGCAGTTTTCAAAATATCCCAAACATCCCAATTTCGAGGCCTGAGCCATATTTTGGAGCCAAATTCTGGCTCTCTGCACGTATTCGCAGTTTGAAATTGCGACTTTTTTATACCCAACATATGCCAAGTACTGAAAGCCGCGTTTGGTCACATTTTGCACAAACTCCCCTGCAGTTTTCAAAATATCCCAAATATCCCAATTTCAAGGCCTGAGCAATATTATGGAGAAAAATTCTGGCTCTCTGCATGTATTCGCAGTTTGAAATTGCGACTTTTTTATAACAACATATGTGAAGTACTGAAAGCGGCGTTTGATCACATTTTGCACAAACTCCCCTGCAGTTTTCAAAATATCCCAAACATCCCAATATCGAGGCCTGAGCCATATTTTGGAGCCAAATTCTGGCTTTCTGCACGTATTCACAGTTTGAATTTACGACTTTTTTATACCCAACATATGCCAAGTACTGAAAGCGGCAATGAGTCACATTTTGCACAAATTCCCCTGCAGTTTTCAAAATAACCTAAACATCATAATTTCGAGGCCTTAGCCATATTTTGGAGCCAAATTCTGGCTCTCTGCACGTATTCGCAGTTTGAAATTACGACTTTTTTTTTACCTAACATATGCGAAGTACTGAAAGCGGCGTTTGGTCACATTTTGCACAAACTCCCCTGCCGTTTTCAAAATATCCCAAACATTCCAATATCGAGGCCTGAGCCATATTTTGGAGCCAAATTCTGGCTCTCTGCACGTATTCGCAGTTTGATATTACGACTTTTTATACCCAACATATGCCAAGTACTCAAAGCGGCAATGAGTCACATTTTGCACAAACTCCCCTGCAGTTTTCAAAATAACCCAAATATCATAATTTCGAGGCCTTAGCCATATTTTGGAGCCAAATTCTGGCTCTCTGCACGTATTCGCAGTTTGAAATTACGACTTTTTATACTCAACATATTCCAAGTACTGAAAGCGGCAATGAGTCACATTTTGCACAAACTCCCCCTGCAGTTTTCAAAATACCCAAAACATCTATATTTCGAGGCCTAAGCCATATTTTGGAGCTAAATTCTGGCTCTATGCACGTATTCGCAGTTTGATATTACGACTTTATATACCCAACATATGCCAAGTCCTGAAAGCGGCAGTGAGTCACATTTTGCACAAACACCCCTGCAGTTTTCGAAATATCCTAATTTCGAGGCCTCAGCCATATTTTGGAGCGAAATTCTGGCTCTCTGCACGTATTCGCAGTTTGAAATTGCGACTTTTTTATACCCAACATATGCCAAGTACTGAAAGCGGCGTTTGGTCACATTTGTCCTAAACCTTCCTGTAGTTTTCAAAATATCCCAAACATCCCAGTTTCGAGGCCTGAGCCATATTTTGGAGCCAAATTCTGGCTCTATGCACGTATTCGCAGTTTGATATTACAACTTTTTTATAACAACATATGCCAAGTACTGAAAGCGGCGTTTGGTCATATTTGTCCCAAAGTCCCCTGCAATTTTAAAAATATCCCAAACATCCCAACTTCGAGGCCTGAGCCATATTTTGGAGCCAAATTCTGGCTCTCTGCACGTATTCGCAGTTTGAAATTACGAATTTTTTTTTACCTAACATATGCGAAGTACTGAAAGCGGCGTTTGGTCACATTTTGCACAAACTCCCCTGCCGTTTTCAAAATATCCCAAACATTCCAATATCGAGGCCTGAGCCATATTTTGGAGCCAAATTCTGGCTCTCTGCACGTATTCGCAGTTTGATATTTCGACTTTTTATACCCAACATATGCCAAGTACTGAAAGTGGCAATGAGTCACATTTTGCACAAACTCCCCTGCAGTTTTCAAAATAACCCAAATATCATAATTGCGAGGCCTTAGCCATATTTTGGAGCCAAATTCTGGCTCTCTGCACGTATTCGCAGTTTGAAATTACGACTTTTTATACTCAACATATTCCAAGTACTGAAAGCGGCAATGAGTCACATTTTGCACAAACTCCCTTGTAGTTTTCAAAATATCCAAAACATCTATATTTCGAGGCCTTAGCCATATTTTGGAGCCAAATTCTGGCTCTATGCACGTATTCGCAGTTTGATATTACCACTTTTTATACCCAACATATGCCAAGTCCTGAAAGCGGCAGTGAGTCACATTTTGCACAAACACCCCTGCAGTTTTCGAAATATCCCAATTTCGAGGCCTCAGCCATATTTTGTAGCGAAATTCTGGCTCTCTGCACGTATTCGCAGTTTGAAATTGCGAATTTTTTATACCCAACATATGCCAAGTACTGAAAGCGGCGTTTGGTCACATTTGTCCTAAACCTTCCTGCAGTTTTCAAAATATCCCAAACAACCCAATTTCGAGGCCTTAGCCATATTTTGGAGCAAAAATCTGGCTCTATGCACGTATTCGCAGTTTGATATTACGAATTTTTATACCCAACATATGCAAAGTCCTGAAAGTGGCAGTGAGTCACATTTTGCACAAACTCTCCTGCAGTTTTCAAAATATCCCAAACATCCCAATTTCGAGGCCAGAGCCATATTTTGGAGCCAAATTCTGGCTCTCTGCACGTATACGCAGTTTGAAATTACGACTTTTTTATTCCCAACTTATGCGAAGTACTGAAAGCGGCGTTTGGTCACATTTGTCCCAAACCTCCCTGCAGTTTTCAAAATATCCTAAACAACCCAATTTCGAGGCCTGAGCCATGTTTTGGAGCCAAATTCATGCTCACTGCAAGTATTTGCAGTTTGAAATTTCGACTTTTCATACCCAACATATGCCAAGTACTGAAAGCAGCAGTGAGTCACATTTTGCACAGACTCCCCTGCAGTTTTCAAAATATCCCAAATATCCCAATTTCGAGGCCTGAGCAATATTATGGAGCCAAATTCTTGCTCTCTGCACTTATTCGCGGTTTGAAACTGCCAATTTTTTATAACAACATATGCCAAGTACTGAAAGCGGCGTTTGGTCACATTTGTCCCAAACCTTCCTGCAGTTTTCAAAATATCCCAAACATCCCAATTTCGAGGCCTGAGCCATATTTTGGAGCCAAATTCTGGCTCTATGCACGTATTCGCAGTTTGAAATTACGACTTTTTATACCAAACATATGCCAAGTACTGAAAGCGACGTTTGGTCATATTTGTCCCAAAGTCTCCTGCAGTTTTAAAAATATCCCAAACATCCCAATTTCAAGGCCTGAGCCATATTTTTGAGCCAAATTCTGGCTCTCTGCACGTATTCACAGTTTGAAATTGCGACTTTTTTATAACAACATATGCCAAGTACTGAAAGCAGCGTTTTGTCATATTTGTCCCAAAGTCCTCTGCAGTTTTAAAAATATCCCAAACATCCCAATTTCAAGGCCTAAGCTATATTTTGGAGCCAAATTCTGGTTCTCTGTACGTATTCACAGTTTGATATTATGACTTCTAATACCCAAAATATGCCAAGTACTGATAGCGGCGTTTGATCACATTTGTCCCAATCCCCCTGTAGTTTTCAAAATATCCCAAACATCCCAACTCCGAGGCCTCAGCCATATTTTGGAGCCAAATTCTGGCTCTCTGCACGTATTCGCTGTTTGAAATTACGAATTTTTTATACCCAACATATGTGAAGTTCTGAAAGCGGCGTTTAGTCACACTTTGCACAATCTCCCCTGCAGTTTTCAAAATATCCCAAACATCCCAATATCGAGGCCTGAGCCATATTTTGGAGCCAAATTCTGGCTCTCTGCACGTATTCGCAGTTTGATAATATGACTTCTTATACACAACATATGCCAAGTACTAATAGCGGCGTTTGGTCACATTTGTCCCAATCTCCCCTGCAGTTTTCAAAATATCCCAAATATCCCAACTTCGAGGCCTGAGCCATATTTTGGAGCCAAATTCAGGCTCTCCGCACGTATTCGCAGTTTGATATTTCGACTTTTTATAAACAACATATGCCAAGTACTTAAAGCGGCAGTGAATCACATTTTGCACAAACTCCCCTGCAGTTTTCAAAATATCCCCAACATCCCAATTTCGAGGCCTGAGCCATATTTTGAAGCCAAATTCTGGCTCTCAGCGTGTATTCGCAGTTTGAAATTGCGACTTTTTTATACCCAACATTTGCCAAGTACTGAAAGTGGCGTTTGGTCACATTTTGCACAAACTCCCCTGCAGTTTTAAAAATATCCCAAGCATCCCAATATGGAGGCCTGAGCCATATGATGGAGCCAAATTCTGGCTCTCTGCGCCTATTCGCAGTTTGATATTATGACTTTTTATACCCAACATATGCCAAGTACTGAAAGCGGCGTTTGGTCACATTTGTCCCAATCCCTCCCTGCAGTTTTCAAAATATCCCAAACATCCCAACTTCGAGGCCTGAGCTATATTTTGGAGCCAAATTCTGGCTCTCTGCACGTATTCGCAGTTTGAAATTACGACTTTTTTTTACCTAACATATGCGAAGTACTGAAAGCGGCGTTTGGTCACATTTTGCACAAACTCCCCTGCCGTTTTCAAAATATCCCAAACATTCCAATATCGAGGCCTGAGCCATATTTTGGAGCCAAATTCTGGCTCTCTGCACGTATTCGCAGTTTGATATTACGACTTTTTATACTCAACATATGCCAAGTACTGAAAGCTGCGTTTGGCCACATTTGTCTCAAACCTTCCTGCAGTTTTCAAAATATCCTAAACAACCCAATTTCGAGGCCTGAGCCATATTTTGGAGCCAAATTCAGGCTCACTGCACGTATTCGCAGTTTGAAATTACGACTTTTTATACCCAACATATGCCAAGTACTGAAAGCGGCGTTTGGTCACATTTGTCCCAAAGTCCCCTGCAGTTTTCAAAATAACCCAAACTTCCCAATTTCGAGGCTTGAGTAATATTTTGGAGCCAAATTCTGGCTCCCTGCACGTATTCGCAGTTTGAAATTTCGACTTTTTATACCCAACATATGCCAAGTACTGAAAGCGGCAATGAGTCACATTTTGCACAAACTCCCCTGCAGTTTTCAAAATAACCCAAATATCATAATTGCGAGGCCTTAGCCATATTTTGGAGCCAAATTCTGGCTCTCTGCACGTATTCGCAGTTTGAAATTACGACTTTTTATACTCAACATATTCCAAGTACTGAAAGCGGCAATGAGTCACATTTTGCACAAACTCCCTTGCAGTTTTCAAAATATCCAAAACATCTATATTTCGAGGCCTTAGCCATATTTTGGAGCCAAATTCTGGCTCTATGCACGTATTCGCAGTTTGATATTACCACTTTTTATACCCAACATATGCCAAGTCCTGAAAGCGGCAGTGAGTCACATTTTGCACAAACACCCCTGCAGTTTTCGAAATATCCTAATTTCGAGGCCTCAGCCATATTTTGTAGCGAAATTCTGGCTCTCTGCACGTATTCGCAGTTTGAAATTGCGAATTTTTTATACCCAACATATGCCAAGTACTGAAAGCGGCGTTTGGTCACATTTGTCCTAAACCTTCCTGCAGTTTTCAAAATATCCCAAACAACCCAATTTCGAGGCCTGAGCCATATTTTGGAGCAAAATTCTGGCTCTATGCACGTATTCGCAGTTTGATATTACGAATTTTTATACCCAACATATGCAAAGTCCTGAAAGTGGCAGTGAGTCACATTTTGCATAAACTCTCCTGCAGTTTTCAAAATATCCCAAACATCCCAATTTCGAGGCCCGAGCCATATTTTGGAGCCAAATTCTGGCTCTCTGCACGTATACGCAGTTTGAAATTACGACTTTTTTATTCCCAACTTATGCGAAGTACTGAAAGCGGCGTTTGGTCACATTTGTCCCAAACCTCCCTGCAGTTTTCAAAATATCCTAAACAACCCAATTTCGAGGCCTGAGCCATGTTTTGGAGCCAAATTCATGCTCACTGCAAGTATTTGCAGTTTGAAATTTCGACTTTTCATACCCAACATATGCCAAGTACTGAAAGCAGCAGTGAGTCACATTTTGCACAGACTCCCCTGCAGTTTTCAAAATATCCCAATTTCGAGGCCTGAGCAATATTATGGAGCCAAATTCTTGCTCTCTGCACTTATTCGCGGTTTGAAACTGCCAATTTTTTATAACAACATATGCCAAGTACTGAAAGCGGCGTTTGGTCACATTTGTCCCAAACCTTCCTGCAGTTTTCAAAATATCCCAAACATCCCAATTTCGAGGCCTGAGCCATATTTTGGAGCCAAATTCTGGCTCTATGCACGTATTCGCAGTTTGAAATTACGACTTTTTATACCAAACATATGCCAAGTACTGAAAGCGACGTTTGGTCATATTTGTCCCAAAGTCTCCTGCAGTTTTAAAAATATCCCAAACATCCCAATTTCAAGGCCTGAGCCATATTTTTGAGCCAAATTCTGGCTCTCTGCACGTATTCGCAGTTTGAAATTGCGACTTTTTTATAACAACATATGCCAAGTACTGAAAGCAGCGTTTTGTCATATTTGTCCCAAAGTCCTCTGCAGTTTTAAAAATATCCCAAACATCCCAATTTCAAGGCCTAAGCTATATTTTGGAGCCAAATTCTGGTTCTCTGTACGTATTCACAGTTTGATATTATGACTTCTAATACCCAAAATATGCCAAGTACTGATAGCGGCGTTTGATCACATTTGTCCCAATCCCCCTGTAGTTTTCAAAATATCCCAAACATCCCAACTCCGAGGCCTCAGCCATATTTTGGAGCCAAATTCTGGCTCTCTGCACGTATTCGCTGTTTGAAATTACGAATTTTTTATACCCAACATATGTGAAGTTCTGAAAGCGGCGTTTAGTCACACTTTGCACAATCTCCCCTGCGGTTTTCAAAATATCCCAAACATCCCAATATCGAGGCCTGAGCCATATTTTGGAGCCAAATTCTGGCTCTCTGCACATATTCGCAGTTTGATAATATGACTTCTTATACACAACATATGCCAAGTACTAATAGCGGCGTTTGGTCACATTTGTCCCAATCTCCCCTGCAGTTTTCAAAATATCCCAAATATCCCAACTTCGAGGCCTGAGCCATATTTTGGAGCCAAATTCAGGCTCTCCGCACGTATTCGCAGTTTGATATTTCGACTTTTTATAAACAACATATGCCAAGTACTTAAAGCGGCAGTGAATCACATTTTGCACAAACTCCCCTGCAGTTTTCAAAATATCCCAAACATTCCAATATCGAGGCCTGAGCCATATTTTGGAGCCAAATTCTGGCTCTCTGCACGTATTCGCAGTTTGATATTACGACTTTTTATACTCAACATATGCCAAGTACTGAAAGCTGCGTTTGGCCACATTTGTCTCAAACCTTCCTGCAGTTTTCAAAATATCCTAAACAACCCAATTTCGAGGCCTGAGCCATATTTTGGAGCCAAATTCAGGCTCACTGCACGTATTCGCAGTTTGAAATTACGACTTTTTATACCCAACATATGCCAAGTACTGAAAGCGGCGTTTGGTCACATTTGTCCCAAAGTCCCCTGCAGTTTTCAAAATAACCCAAACTTCCCAATTTCGAGGCTTGAGTAATATTTTGGAGCCAAATTCTGGCTCCCTGCACGTATTCGCAGTTTGAAATTTCGACTTTTTATACCCAACATATGACAAGTCCTGAAAGCGGCAGTGAGTCACATTTTGCACAAACTTCCCTGCAGTTTTTAAAATATCCCAAATATCCCAATGTTGAGGCCTGAGCAATATTATGGAGAAAAATTCTGGCTCTCTGCACGTATTCGCAGTTTGAAATTGTGACTTTTTTATAACAACATATGCCAAGTACTGAAAGCGGCGTTCCCAGCAAACAATTTTAGGTTGCCACAACATATCTGGAAAGTATTTGAAAGTATTGGAAACGTTTGTTTTATCGTATCAGATACGATATTGTGTGTGGACTTAAATAGGTTTCCAAAACTTATAACCAAGACAAATGTATTTAACACTAATTTGAGATGTTGTGGCAACTTTACACTCCTAACATGAGTCATTCATAATCCATTCATATACCAATATGAATCTCTCATGAAAGGTTTGAGCCAATAATCTGAACCCTTTTCACATCTTTGTGTTTAAAGTTAAATTTCTTGAAATTAAATTATATTTTATATTATATTATTTTTATTATATTTTATATTATATTATTATTTTCAATTTAAATATTAAAACCAATTTAAGGGTAAAAAAAATCTAATAATTTATATTTCTTTTATTATTTACTAACAATTATAATTATTTACTAACGGAGAGAGGGGAGGCTGTACGGCGGAGAGTGGCGGCTGTGGCGGACAGTGGCGGCGGTGGCGGATAGTGGCGGCAGGCGGACATGTAAGCCCCTGATGGTGATGAACGTCGACACTGTCAATACCATAGAAGCAGCATCGCCTTTAACTTACTTTTATGACACCTTGAATATATCACAGATTCAATGTATCAATATCACGTGTTCATTGTATAGATATCATAAAAATAAATACTTATACAGAACTTCTTCTTGCTTAACCTATTTTAGATCAATGGTTTGACTAAGAATATAAGAAAAATGGAAAATCGCTGCTTACAGTGATCTGTTGACGAAATAAGGCAAATAGGACACTGGGATTTATTTATCAAAGCATTAGTAATAAAACACCTTGTGTTATTCTTCAGTTATATCCTGCTCTGGTTAGGCCCCATTTACATCATGCAGTTTAGTTTCGATTGCCGTGTTATATGTTGGGAATCCTGACACCCAAATTATTAACCCCTGTCACCACAACATAAATTGGTTGTGACCAGAAAGTAATTTTACTAACCATTAATTTCAAGTAGGTGAATGTCAGAAGTTTTCTAGAAATCCATAACCGCGCAATTGCGTCAGTTACCACGTGCGATGACTGCTTTTTTTTAACAAATTATTTAACAGTTGTGATTATGAGTTTCAAACGGCGAGGGAAGGGGAATAAAAAGCAAAAATGGTTTCAAACCTCAATACAGGTAAGGAAATAAATAAAAATTATCAATAAATATAATGCATAGTGTAGCTATGCACCTCTAAATTAATTAAGTGCGTCATTTTGTGTTTAAATCCATGGAAAATAGTGGTTTTAAATCCGCGGAGTTGACGCGCACATTAATATCCAACCATAAGACTAAGCACTCACGTAAATTTATCCATTAATTGTGTGGATTATTTTCGTGTTAGGGTCAATAACATATTAATAAATACTCATCAAATACCAGAGTTGAAGAGATTACCCCATACTAATTATATATACATCACTCAAAATAAGAGTCTTTTATATAAAACCAAACAAAATACATAGCACTATTCCATTACTCCTCATTATTATGGTATATAAATTTATTGCCAAACCTTAACTGTAGTTAGGCAGTAGCCCAACTAAATGTTGCTGAATCTAGCCTAATCTATTGATTTGTGCTAAGCCACTAAGGATAGGAACATAAGAACATAAGAACAAAGGCAACTGCAGAAGGCCTGTTGGCCCATACGAGGCAGCTCCTATTTATAACCACCCAATCCCACTCATATACATGTCCAACCCACGCTTGAAACAATCGAGGGACCCCACCTCCACAATGTTACGCGGCAATTGGTTTCACAAATCAACAACCCTGTTACTGAACCAGTATTTACCCAAGTCTTTCCTAAATCTAAACTTATCCAATTTATAACCATTGTTTCGTAATTCTGTCTTGTGTTGATACTTTTAATACCCCTATTAATATCCCCTTTGTTTTGTCCATTCACCCACTTGTAAACCTCTATCATGTCACACCTAACTCTTCGCCTTTCCAGTGATGCAAGTTAAGCTTTGTTAATCTTTCTTCATATGAAAGATTTCTAATTTATGGAACTAACTTAGTCATTCTATGCTGGACACGTTCAAGTGAATTTATATCCATTCTATAGTATGGCGACCAAAACTCAACTGTATAATCTAAATGGGGCCTAACCAGAGCAAGATATAGCTGAGGAACCACACCAGGTGTCTTGTTAATTACGCTTCGATTAATAAACCCTAGTGTCCTATTTGCCTTATTACGAACATTCAGGCATTGATCTTTTTGTTTTAAATTCTTACTAATCATAACTCCCAGATCCCTTTCGCAATCCGACTTCGCAATCTCAACACTTACCTTTATTCTTATGTTCTTAGACATATATGAATGAGATTAGGTGGTTATAAATAGCAGCTTTCTTGTGTGGGGCCAGTAGGACATCTGCAGTTACGTTTATTCTTATTTTCCTACGTTTAGATTTAGGAAATACCTGGGAAAATAGTGGTTCGGTAACATGGTTGTTGATTTGTGGAACCAATTATCGCATATCTTGATAGAAGTAGGATCCCTTGATTGTTTCAAGTATGCGTTGGACTTATATATTATTGGGATTGGGAAGATATAAATAGGTGCTGCCTCGTATGAGCCAATAGGCTTTCTGCAGTTACCTTCATTCTTGTTCCTAATTCCCTATTAATATCCCGTTTGATGTGTCCATCCATCCACTTGCACACCTCTACTAAGTCACTCCGAATTCTTGGCCTTTCTAGAGAATGCAAATTAGTACTACTTAGTCAATCTTAATTCATATGACAAGTATCTAATATGCAGGATTAACTTTGTTATTCTCGTATGGGCCAATAGGCCTTCTGCAGTTACCTTCATTCTTATGTTCCTAATACCCTATTAATATCCCGTTTGATGTGTCCATCCATCCACTTGCACACCTCTACTAAGTCACTCCGAATTCTTGGCCGTTCTAGAGAATGCAAATTTGTACTACTTAGTTAATCTTTCTTCATATGACAAGTTTCTAATTTGCAGGATTAACTTTGTTATCCTACGCTGGGCGTGTTCTAGTGAATTTATATCAGAAAACGTATATTTTAACTTGTTAAAAATATTTCGATTCATATTCATAAACAGTCTACTCATACACATGTATAAACATACATGCCTCGTATTGTCAGTTTAACTTTATTCTAATGTTCTTAGCAATTTGAATATTTATCGGCATCGAGAAATGACTTAATAAACAAGTTCCATCATCCAGCAACATCAGTCACCTGAGATAGCTGCTACATAACCCCCCGGTGGCCACAACGGGTTAGCTCATTACTCATTTAGCTCACAGACAACAAGGTTGGTCACAAGCAGTACCACCACTGCAGTCACTCTCTCCATCACCTGTGTTCCCTTACCAACACCACTCCCAACCACCAATCACCAGGTGTATTCAACAACAACCACCACATCGACAAACTTCACCAGCCCTATTAGAGATATTTTCTGAAACACTAGCACGTGTCGGAAAGACGTTTTATAAAGAGGTCAAGTAACTATATATTCTCGTGTTTTCCATCATGAGCCAACAGTCTAAGATGGACATGGATATTACGAATTGCAGCCGTGGGCTGTGGCTGGTCAAGGTACCTAAATATTTGGGGGACAAATGGGCAGACTGTGCTGGCCATGACGTTGGAAAGCTTAAGATTACCAAGGTGCCTGGTAAACTTCCGACAATAACCTTTAAATCTAGTGAACACACCTTGAAGGACGGGAAAATTCCTCGGGAGCACAAGGTAATTTCTCATAGTTTAAAAGAAATGACACTCGGAGTTCTTTCTGAACCAGATCTCGGCAGCAGCAGCTCGGATGCTGCAGTTTCCGAGACACAGCAATTGTCCTTTGAGGGACAAGTCATCCACAAACTAGAATGTCAGCCTGTAGTGGACGACTAGTATATCAATCAGAAAAGGGAAGCTGTGAAGAAAGCTGCCCAGTCTCTTCATACGGTAAAGCTTATTGACAGACCCCTCAACGGCTATAAGCCTATTTCACACCATAAACATAATGTTTATTTAGAGCAGAAGAAGACGGCAGAAGGCAAGACGATTCGTGATGATAAAGATAAGGTCATGGAGTTGTTGTTTGCTGCATTTGAAAAGCATCAGTATTACAATATTAAGGATCTCCACAAGATTACCCGACAACCAATCACATATCTAAAGGAGATCCTGAAAGACCTATGTAACTATAATGTTAAGAATCCTCACAAGAATATGTGGGAACTCAAGTCCGAGTACCGTCATTACAAGCTTGCCGAAAAGGCTGTGGAAAATTCAATGTATGATTAGGTTCATACTAAACTTTGTTTCACAGTACAAAGGTAAAGAAAACGTGAAAGATCCAGGCAAATATTAGCCTCATACTCCAAGTCTGAGGTTATGATCTACCTTGCGGTGCTTGTGCCTCTATCCGCTACCCTTTACTGCAAGCCACGGCCGCTGCTCTGTCCCGTCTTCCAGACTGTGCAGTATCAGGACGAGTGGCAGAATGTCACAGAGATCGTGGTGTTTCCCATCAACCAGATCCTCCTCAACACCGTGTTCCAAGTCAGTGATGTTCCCGTGACCTCCGTCACAGTCCAGACGGTGACGGCACCAGCCCTGCAGCTGGTAATGATTGAGGTGAAGGTGGTGGAGGTGACTAAGCCCCTGATGGTGATGAACGTCGACACTGTCAATACAGCATCGCCTTTAACTTACTTTTATGACACTTTGAATATATCACAGATTCAATGTATCAATATCACGTGTTCATTGTATAGATATCATAAAAATAAATACTTATACAGAACTTCTTCTTGCTTAACCTATTTTAGATCAATGTTTTGACTAAGAATATAAGAAAAATGGAAAATCGCTGCTTACAGTGATCTGTTGACGAAATAAGGCAAATAGGACACTGGGATTTATTTATCAAAGCATTAGTAATAAAACACCTTGTGTTATTCTTCAGTTATATCCTGCTCTGGTTAGGCCCCATTTACATCATGCAGTTTAGTTTCGATTGCCGTGTTATATGTTGGGAATCCTGACACCCAAATTATTAACCCCTGTCACCACAACATAAATTGGTTGTGACCAGAAACTAATTTTACTAACCATTAATTTCAAGTAGGTGAATGTCAGAAGTTTTCTAGAAATCCATAACCGCGCAATTGCGTCAGTTACCACGTGCGATGACTTCTTTTTTTTAACAAATTATTTAACAGTTGTGATTATGAGTTTCAAACGGCGAGGGAAGGAGAATAAAAAGCAAAAATGGTTTCAAACCTCAATACAGGTAAGGAAATAAATAAAAATTATCAATAAATATAATGCATAGTGTAGCTATGCACCTCTAAATTAATTAAGTGCGTCATTTTGTGTTTAAATCCATGGAAAATAGTGGTTTTAAATCCGCGGAGTTGACGCGCACATTAATATCCAACCATAAGACTAAGCACTCACGTAAATTTATCCATTAATTGTGTGGATTATTTTCGTGTTAGGGTCAATAACATATTAATAAATACTCATCAAATACCAGAGTTGAAGAGATTACCCCATACTAATTATATATACATCACTCAAAATAAGAGTCTTTTATATAAAACCAAACAAAATACATAGGACTATTCCATTACTCCTCATTATTATGGTATATAAATTTATTGCCAAACCTTAACTGTAGTTAGGCAGGAGCCCAACTAAATGTTGCTCAATCTAGCCTAATCTATTGATTTGTGCGAAGCCACTAAGGATAGGAACATAAGAACATAAGAACAAAGGCAACTGCAGAAGGCCTGTTGGCCCATACGAGTCAGCTCCTATTTATAACCACCCAATCCCACTCATATACATGTCCAACCTACGCTTGAAACAATCGAGGGACCCCACCTCCACAATGTTACGCGGCAATTGGTTTCACAAATCAACAACCCTGTTACTGACCAGTATTTACCCAAGTCTTTCCTAAATCTAAACTTATCTAATTTATAACCATTGTTTCGTGTTCTGTCTTGTGTTGATACTTTTAATACCCTATTAATATCCCCTTTGTTTTGTCCATTCACCCACTTGTAAACCTCTATCATGTCACACCTAACTCTTCGCTTTTCCAGTGATGCAAGTTAAGCTTCGTTAATCTTTCTTCATATGAAAGATTTCTAATTTGGGGAATTAACTTAGTCATTCTATGCTGGACACGTTCAAGTGAATTTATATCCATTCTATAGTATGGCGACCAAAACTCAACTGTATAATCTAAATGGGGCCTAACCAGAGCAAGATATAGCTGAGGAACCACACCAGGTGTCTTGTTAATTACGCTTCGATTAATAAACCCTAGTGTCCTATTTGCCTTATTACGAACATTCAGGCATTGATCTTTTTGTTTTAAATTCTTACTAATCATAACTCCCAGATCCCTTTCGCAATCCGACTTCGCAATCTCAACACTTACCTTTATTCTTATGTTCTTAGATATATATCAATGAGATTAGGTGGTTATAAATAGCAGCTTTCTTGTGTGGGGCCAGTAGGACATCTGCAGTTACGTTTATTCTTATTTTCCTACGTTTAGATTTAGGAAATACCTGGGAAAATAGTGGTTCGGTAACATGGTTGTTGATTTGTGGAACCAATTATCGCATATCTTGATAGAAGTAGGATCCCTTGATTGTTTCAAGTATGCGTTGGACTTATATATTAATGGGATTGGGAAGATATAAATAGGTGCTGCCTCGTATGGGCTTTCTGCAGTTACCTTCATTCTTGTTCCTAATTCCCTATTAATATCCCGTTTGATGTGTCCATCCATCCACTTGCACACCTCTACTAAGTCACTCCGAATTCTTGGCCTTTCTAGAGAATGCAAATTAGTACTACTTAGTCAATCTTAATTCATATGACAAGTATCTAATATGCAGGATTAACTTTGTTATTCTCGTATGGGCCAATAGGCCTTCTGCAGTTACCTTCATTCTTATGTTCCTAATACCCTATTAATATCGCGTTTGATGTGTCCATCCATCCACTTGCACACCTCTACTAAGTCACTCCGAATTCTTGGCCGTTCTAGAGAATGCAAATTTGTACTACTTAGTTAATCTTTCTTCATATGACAAGTTTCTAATTTGCAGGATTAACTTTGTTATCCTACGCTGGGCGTGTTGTAGTGAATTTATATCAGAAAACGTATATTTTAACTTGTTAAAAATATTTTGATTCATATTCATAAACAGTCTACTCATGCACATGTATAAACATACATGCCTCGTATTGTCAGTTTAACTTTATTCTAATGTTCTTAGCAATTTGAATATTTATCGGCATCGAGAAATGACCAAATAAACAAGTTCCATCATCCAGCAACATCAGTCACCTGAGATAGCTGCTACATAACCCCCCGGTGGCCACAACGGGTTAGCTCATTACTCATTTAGCTCACAGACTACAAGGTTGGTCACAAGCAGTACCACCACTGCAGTCACTCTCTCCATCACCTGTGTTCCCTTACCAACACCACTCCCAACCAGCAATCACCAGGTGTATTCAACAACAACCACCACATCGACAAACTTCACCAGCCCTATTAGAGATATTTTCTGAAACACTAGCACGTGTCGGAAAGACGTTTTATAAAGAGGTCAAGTAACTATATATTCTCCTGTTTTCCATCATGAGCCAACAGTCTAAGATGGACATGGATATTACGAATTGCAGCCGTGGGCTGTGGCTGGTCAAGGTACCTAAATATTTGGGGGACAAATGGGCAGACTGTGCTGGCCATGACGTTGGAAAGCTTAAGATTACCAAGGTGCCTGGTAAACCTCCGACAATAACCTTTAAATCTAGTGAACACACCTTGAAGGACGGGAAAATTCCTCGGGAGCACAAGGTAATTTCTCATAGTTTAAAAGAAATGACACTCGGAGTTCTTTCTGAACCAGATCTCGGCAGCAGCAGCTCGGATGCTGCAGTTTCCGAGACACAGCAATTGTCCTTTGAGGGACAAGTCATCCACAAACTAGAATGTCAGCCTGTAGTGGACGACTACTATATCAATCAGAAAAGGGAAGCTGTGAAGCTTCCCTTCACAAAGTAGAAGGACGTAAAAGGAAAGAAAGTAGAAGGAAGCTTCTACTGTGTTTACACTTACAGTAGAAGTCTAAGATATAAAATTAACGAATTAAATGCTCTTGTCTGCACAGAAAAAATATATATTATTGCACTTACCGAAACGTGGATGAATGTAGAAAATAGAGAACTATTAGCTGAATATCAAATATATGGATTTAAACTATTTCACACAGATAGATATATTAGACGAGGAGGTGGAGTAGCCATATATGTTAGGGACAATTTGAAATGTAGTCTCAAAGAGGGAATCAAAACAGAGCCACACACTGAAACTATTTGGATTGAATTAAACGAAAAAGCTAATAATATTATAATAGGAGTAATATATAGGCCACCAAATTTAGACAGAATGGAAGCAAAGCATCTATGGGATGAAATATCTAGAGCATCTAGATCTAACAGTATTTATGTCATGGGTGACTTTAATTTTAGCGGAATAAACTGGTTGAACAAAACAGGGAATAGTGAAGCAGAAGATTTTCTAGAATTAATTGACGATTGCTTTCTTACGCAACACATTAAGGAACCAACACGGGAAAATAATATTTTAGATTTAGTGTTAACTAACAGGGAAACGCAAATTAATGACATCGAAATAGGGAGTGAGCTAGGGAGCAGTGATCACAAAGAAATCAGATTTAGCATAGAATGGAATAGACCAGTAGGAGAAAATTCTGTTAAAGTGCCAGATTTTCGAAAAGCTGATTTTAATAGCCTAAGATATTTTTTGGGTCAAATTGATTGGAAAGTCTTGGGTATGGGGTGTGGGCCGGTCTTGGAGCGAGACATGAACCCAGCGATAGGTGACTTAAATGGGGATTTCGATGTGGATTCAATATATAACTTATTTAAGAATATTCTTAACAAAGCACAGGAACGTAGTATACCATACAAATTGAATAGATCGAATACTAATGACCCAAAGTGGATAACAAAGAATTTGAAGAACCTTATAGGTAAAAAGAGAGCTTGGTACAAAAGAATTACAAATGGGGAGGTCACTTTAGAACAGGAATTCGTACAACTGGTTAGAAATGTTAAAAAAGAGATAAGGAAAGCAAAAAGAAACTATGAAGTTCGCATAGCAGGGCAAGCAAAGACAAATCCTAAAGGGTTTTTTCAGTTATATCGTACTAAGACTAGGGAAAGGATAGGTCCATTAAAAACTGAGACAGGTCAAATAACAGATAGTGATGAAGAGATAAGTAGTATTTTTAATAAATATTTTGTATCTGTATTTACTAAAGAGGAACTTAACAATATGCCTTCAGCCGAACAAGTCTATGTGGGTGGGGACGAGGACAGGTTGACGAGTTTAGCAGTTACCAGGGAGGATGTTCTTAAACAAATAGTAAAACTCAAACCAAACAAATCCCCAGGGCCGGATGAAGTGTTTGCCAGGGTGCTTAAAGAATGCAAAGAGGAGCTTTGTGACCCACTGTCAACCATATTTAATAAATCAATAGTCAGGCAGAGTGCCAGAGTTTTGGAAAGTTGCTAATGTGATACCAGTTTTTAAGAAAGGAGATAGATCACTTGCGTCTAACTATCGACCAATTAGCCTAACGTCTATTGTGGGACAGTTACTCGAATCTATAATAGCAAATAAAATTCGTCTTCATCTTGAAAAACATAAATTAATAATTGAGTCGCAACATGGTTTTATAAATGGCCGTTCATGTTTAACAAATTTGTTATCTTTTTATTCTAGCATTGTTGAGGCAGTTGATAGTTGTAAGGATTGCGATGTTGTATACCTTGACTTTAGCAAAGCTTTTGATACAGTGCCACATGAAAGACTGATTAAAAAAATAGAGTCTCATGGTATTGGGGGTGCTATATTAAGCTGGATTAGGGCATGGCTATACCAAAGGAAACAGAGAGTTAGTATAAATGGAATCAAGTCAGAGTGGGAAAATGTTGTAAGTGGAGTGCCTCAAGGCTCTGTCCTGGGACCTCTGTTGTTTATAATATATATAAATGATTTAGATTCAGGTTTGAGTAGCAACATTTGCAAATTTGCCGATGATACGAAAATCGGTAGGGAAATTAATTCGGAGGAGGACTCACTATCACTTCAAGTTGATCTAGATAGGGTTTTGAAATGGTCAAAGGATTGGCAGATGCAGTTTAATGCTGATAAATGTAAAGTTCTGAGGTTAGGTAATGATGATAGAGTTACAAGATACGAGCTAGATGGTGTTGTGATTGCGAAGTCGGATTGCGAAAGGGATCTGGGAGTTATGATTAGTAAGAATTTAAAACAAAAGGATCAATGCATAAATGTTCGTAATAAGGCAAATCGGACACTTGGATTTATTAATCGCAGCGTTAGTAACAAGACACCTGGTGTGGTTCTCAAGCTATATCTTGCTCTAGTTAGGCCCCATTTAGATTATGCAGTTCAGTTTTGGTCGCCATATTATAGAATGGATATAAATTCACTTGAACGTGTCCAGCGTAGGATGACTAAGTTAATTCCCCAAATTAGAAATCTTTCATATGAAGAAAGATTAACAAAGCTTAAGTTGCATTCACTGGAAAGGCGAAGAGTTAGGGGTGACATGATAGAGGTTTACAAGTGGATGAATGGACATAACCGGGGGGATATTAATAGGGTATTAAAAGTATCAACACAGGACAGAACACGAAACAATGGATATAAATTGGATAAGTTTAGATTTAGGAAAGACTTGGGTAAATACTGGTTCAGTAACAGGGTTGTTGATTTGTGGAACCAATTGCCGCGTAACATTGTGGAGGTGGGGTCCCTCGATTGTTTCGAGCACGGGTTGGACAAGTATATGAGTGGGATTGGGTGGTTATAGAATAGGAGCTGCCTCGTATGGGCCAATAGGCCTTCTGCAGTTACCTTTGTTCTTATGTTCTTATGTTCTTATTCCCAGATAAGGTATTTGGATAGAACGTTTTGTGCTAGAGATAGGGGGAACAGGTTAAGGGTTTGCTATCCCGGAGCTGGCATTGGTGATATTATAAACAACATGAATGATATTATGGCTGGTAATGGGAACAATCCCATTATTTGCATTAGCGTGGGAGGAAATGATGTTGGTCGAGTTAGGAGTGAGGAACTGATTCAGAGGTATAAAACAGCCATAGAGTTAGTTAGGAGCAAGGGAGGAATCCCGATCATATGTGGCATTCTTCCAAGAAAGGGAGTGGGAAATGAATGGATATCGAGGGCACTTGGTGTCAATTGCCGGCTGGAAAGATATTGCAAATCAAATGCAATATCTTTCATAGACAACTGGGAACACTTCTATGGAAGAAATGAAATGTATGCTCGTGATGGGGTGCATCTATCGAGAGCTGGGGTTGTTGCTGTTGCGAACTCGTTAGAAGAAGTGGTTAGAGGTGTTTGTTTGGGTTTAAACTGTTAGTAGATAGAGGTATGGGAATTGATTTGGAGGAAGGAGGTAATAAAAGTATGTGTTTGTGGGAGAAAGGAATTGGCAAAACGACCAGGGAAAGAGAAGGTCCGCAAAATAACAATTCACTTAGGGTATATTACACTAACAGTAGAAGTCTAAGAAATAAAATTAACGAATTAAATGCTCTTGTCTGCACAGAAAAAATAGATATTATTGCACTTACCGAAACGTGGATGAATGTAGAAAATAGAGAACTATTAGCTGAATATCAAATATATGGATTTAAACTATTTCACACAGATAGATATATTAGACGAGGAGGTGGAGTAGCCATATATGTTAGGGACAATTTGAAATGTAGTCTCAAAGAGGGAATCAAAACAGAGCCACACACAGAAACTATTTGGATTGAATTAAACGAAAAAGCTAATAATATTATAATAGGAGTAATATATAGGCCACCAAATTTAGACAGAATGGAAGCAAAGCATCTATGGGATGAAATATCTAGATCATCTAGATCTAACAGTATTTATGTCATGGGTGACTTTAATTTTAGCGGAATAAACTGGTTGAACAAAACAGGGAATAGTGAAGCAGAAGATTTTCTAGAATTAATTGACGATTGCTTTCTTACGCAACACATTAAGGAACCAACACGGGAAAATAATATTTTAGATTTAGTGTTAACTAACAGGGAAACGCAAATTAATGACATCGAAATAGGGAGTGAGCTAGGGAGCAGTGATCACAAAGAAATCAGATTTAGCATAGAATGGAATAGTCCAGTAGGAGAAAATTCTGTTAAAGTGCCAGATTTTCGAAAAGCTGATTTTAATAGCCTAAGAAATTTTTTGGGTCAAATTGATTGGAAAGTCTTGGGTATGGGGTGTGGGCCGGTCTTGGAGCGAGACATGAACCCAGCGATAGGTGACTTAAATGGGGATTTCGATGTGGATTCAATATATAACTTATTTAAGAATATTCTAAACAAAGCACAGGAACGTAGTATACCATACAAATTGAATAGATCGAATACTAATGACCCAAAGTGGATAACAAAGAATTTGAAGAACCTTATCATAGCAATATGGAAGTTGTAGTGAAGGACCTGGTGACTCTAGTGGGAGCCCTGAGGACAGAGTTGGACTCTCTGCGGGAGGAGGTGCGTCAGCTTAAAAAACAACGAGAAGTAACGAAGGAGGAGACCAGCAGTAAAGGGACCTCGTCTTGGAGAGTTGCGAAAGACAGGGGCCTTAAGAAGACTTTGATAAAGCCGCCTTCAAACGCCATAGCAACTTCAAATTCATTTGACGTTTTGGAGGACGAGTGCTGTGGAGAGACTGTGGATCGCGCAAAAGGGAAAGCAACGAAGAGAAAGGAAGCGCAGGCCCCTCAGAAAGTAAAGGAAGTACCTAAGCAAACATTAGTTGTAGGAGATTCCCAGATAAGGTATTTGGATAGAACGTTTTGTGCTAGAGATAGGGGGAACAGGTTAAGGGTTTGCTATCCCGGAGCTGGCATTGGTGATATTATAAACAACATGAATGATATTATGGCTGGTAATGGGAACAATCCCATTATTTGCATTAGCGTGGGAGGAAATGATGTTGGTCGAGTCAGGAGTGAGGAACTGATTCAGAGGTATAAAACAGCCATAGAGTTAGTTAGGAGCAAGGGAGGAATCCCGATCATATGTGGCATTCTTCCAAGAAAGGGAGTGGGAAATGAATGGATATCGAGGGCACTTGGTGTCAATTGCCGGCTGGAAAGATATTGCAAATCAAATGCAATATCTTTCATAGACAACTGGGAACACTTCTATGGAAGAAATGAAATGTATGCTCGTGATGGGGTGCATCTATCGAGAGCTGGGGTTGTTGCTGTTGCGAACTCGCTAGAAGAAGTGGTTAGAGGTGTTTGTTTGGGTTTAAACTGTTAGTAGATAGAGGTATGGGAATTGATTTGGAGGAAGGAGGTAATAAAAGTATGTGTTTGTGGGAGAAAGGAATTGGCAAAACGATCAGGGAAAGAGAAGGTCCGCAAAATAACAATTCACTTAGGGTATATTACACTAACAGTAGAAGTCTAAGAAATAAAATTAACGAATTAAATGCTCTTGTCTGCACAGAAAAAATAGATATTATTGCACTTACCGAAACGTGGATGAATGTAGAAAATAGAGAACTATTAGCTGAATATCAAATATATGGATTTAAACTATTTCACACAGATAGATATATTAGACGAGGAGGTGGAGTAGCCATATATGTTAGGGACAATTTGAAATGTAGTCTCAAAGAGGGAATCAAAACAGAGCCACACACAGAAACTATTTGGATTGAATTAAACGAAAAAGCTAATAATATTATAATAGGAGTAATATATAGGCCACCAAATTTAGACAGAATGGAAGCAAAGCATCTATGGGATGAAATATCTAGAGCATCTAGATCTAACAGTATTTATGTCACGGGTGACTTTAATTTTAGCGGAATAAACTGGTTGAACAAAACAGGGAATAGTGAAGCAGAAGATTTTCTAGAATTAATTGACGATTGCTTTCTTACGCAACACATTAAGGAACCAACACGGGAAAATAATATTTTAGATTTAGTGTTAACTAACAGGGAAACGCAAATTAATGACATCGAAATAGGGAGTGAGCTAGGGAGCAGTGATCACAAAGAAATCAGATTTAGCATAGAATGGAATAGACCAGTAGGAGAAAATTCTGTTAAAGTGCCAGATTTTCGAAAAGCTGATTTTAATAGCCTAAGAAATTTTTTGGGTCAAATTGATTGGAAAGGCTTGGGTATGGGGTGTGGGCCGGTCTTGGAGCGAGACATGAACCCAGCGATAGGTGACTTAAATGGGGATTTCGATGTGGATTCAATATATAACTTATTTAAGAATACTCTAAACAAAGCACAGGAACGTAGTATACCATACAAATTGAATAGATCGTATACTAATGACCCAAAGTGGATAACAAAGAATTTGAAGAACCTTATAGGTAAAAAGAGAGCTTGGTACAAAAGGATTAAAAATGGGGAGGTCACTTTAGAACAGGAATTCGTACAACTGGTTAGAAATGTTAAAAAAGAGATAAGGAAAGCAAAAAGAAACTATGAAGTTCGCATAGCAGGGCAAGCAAAGACAAATCCTAAAGGGTTTTTTCAGTTATATCGTACTAAGACTAGGGAAAGGATAGGTCCATTAAAAACTGAGACAGGTCAAATAACAGATAGTGATGAAGAGATGAGTAGTATTTTTAATAAATATTTTGTATCTGTATTTACTAAAGAGGAACTTAACAATATGCCTTCAGCCGAACAAGTCTATGTGGGTGGGGACGAGGACAGGTTGACGAGTTTAGCAGTTACCAGGGAGGATGTTCTTAAACAAATAGTAAAACTCAAACCAAACAAATCCCCAGGGCCGGATGAAGTGTTTGCTAGGGTGCTTAAAGAATGCAAAGAGGAGCTTTGTGACCCACTGTCAACCATATTTAATAAATCAATAGAGTCAGGCAGAGTGCCAGAGTTTTGGAAAGTTGCTAATGTGATACCAGTTTTTAAGAAAGGAGATAGATCACTTGCGTCTAACTATCGACCAATTAGCCTAACGTCTATTGTGGGAAAGTTACTCGAATCTATAATAGCAAATAAAATTCGTCTTCATCTTGAAAAACATAAATTAATAATTGAGTCGCAACATGGTTTTATAAATGGCCGTTCATGTTTAACAAATTTGTTATCTTTTTATTCTAGCATTGTTGAGGCAGTTGATAGTGGTAAGGATTGCGATGTTGTATACCTTGACTTTAGCAAAGCTTTCGATACAGTGCCACATGAAAGACTGATTAAAAAAATAGAGTCTCATGGTATTGGGGGTGCTATATTAAGCTGGATTAGGGCATGGCTATACCAAAGGAAACAGAGAGTTAGTATAAATGGAATCAAGTCAGAGTGGGAAAATGTTGTAAGTGGAGTGCCTCAAGGCTCTGTCCTGGGACCTCTGTTGTTTATAATATATATAAATGATTTAGATTCAGGTTTGAGTAGCAACATTTGCAAATTTGCCTATGATACGAAAATCGGTAGGGAAATTAATTCGGAGGAGGACTCACTATCACTTCAAGTTGATCTAGATAGGGTTTTGAAATGGTCAATGGATTGGCAGATGCAGTTTAATGCTGATAAATGTAAAGTTCTGAGGTTAGGTAATGATGATAGAGTTACAAGATACGAGCTAGATGGTGTTGTGATTGCGAAGTCGGATTGCGAAAGGGATCTGGGAGTTATGATTAGTAAGAATTTAAAACAAAAGGATCAATGCATAAATGTTCGTAATAAGGCAAATCGGACACTTGGATTTATTAATCGCAGCGTTAGTAACAAGACACCTGGTGTGGTTCTCAAGCTATATCTTGCTCTAGTTAGGCCCCATTTAGATTATGCAGTTCAGTTTTGGTCGCCATATTATAGAATGGATATAAATTCACTTGAACGTGTCCAGCGTAGGATGACTAAGTTAATTCCCCAAATTAGAAATCTTTCATATGAAGAAAGATTAACAAAGCTTAAGTTGCATTCACTGGAAAGGCGAAGAGTTAGGGGTGACATGATAGAGGTTTACAAGTGGATGAATGGACATAACCGGGGGGATATTAATAGGGTATTAAAAGTATCAACACAGGACAGAACACGAAACAATGGATATAAATTGGATAAGTTTAGATTTAGGAAAGACTTGGGTAAATACTGGTTCAGTAACAGGGTTGTTGATTTGTGGAACCAATTGCCGCGTAACATTGTGGAGGTGGGGTCCCTCGATTGTTTCAAGCACGGGTTGGACAAGTATATGAGTGGGATTGGGTGGTTATAGAATAGGAGCTGCCTCGTATGGGCCAATAGGCCTTCTGCAGTTACCTTGTTCTTATGTTCTTATGTTCTTATAGGTAAAAAGAGAGCTTGGTACAAAAGGATTAAAAATGGGGAGGTCACTTTAGAACAGGAATTCGTACAACTGGTTAGAAATGTTAAAAAAGAGATAAGGAAAGCAAAAAGAAACTATGAAGTTCGCATAGCAGGGCAAGCAAAGACAAATCCTAAAGGGTTTTTTCAGTTATATCGTACTAAGACTAGGGAAAGGATAGGTCCATTAAAAACTGAGACAGGTCAAATAACAGATAGTGATGAAGAGATGAGTAGTATTTTTAATAAATATTTTGTATCTGTATTTACTAAAGAGGAACTTAACAATATGCCTTCAGCCGAACAAGTCTATGTGGGTGGGGACGAGGACAGGTTGATGAGTTTAACAGTTACCAGGGAGGATGTTCTTAAACAAATAGTAAAACTCAAACCAAACAAATCCCCAGGGCCGGATGAAGTGTTTGCCAGGGTGCTTAAAGAATGCAAAGAGGAGCTTTGTGACCCACTGTCAACCATATTTAATAAATCAATAGAGTCAGGCAGAGTGCCAGAGTTTTGGAAAGTTGCTACTGTGATACCAGTTTTTAAGAAAGGAGATAGATCACTTGCGTCTAACTATCGACCAATTAGCCTAACGTCTATTGTGGGAAAGTTACTCGAATCTATAATAGCAAATAAAATTCGTCTTCATCTTGAAAAACATAAATTAATAATTGAGTCGCAACATGGTTTTATAAATGGCCGTTCATGTTTAACAAATTTGTTATCTTTTTATTCTAGCATTGTTGAGGCAGTTGATAGTGGTAAGGATTGCGATGTTGTATACCTTGACTTTAGCAAAGCTTTTGATACAGTGCCACATGAAAGACTGATTAAAAAGATAGAGTCTCATGGTATTGGGGGTGCTATATTAAGCTGGATTAGGGCATGGCTATACCAAAGGAAACAGAGAGTTAGTATAAATGGAATCAAGTCAGAGTGGGAAAATGTTGTAAGTGGAGTGCCTCAAGGCTCTGTCCTGGGACCTCTGTTGTTTATAATATATATAAATGATTTAGATTCAGGTTTGAGTAGCAACAGTCGGTCAGGTGAAGTCACAGTGAGAGGTTGTGTTAACCGGAGCTCCTGAGTGTTGTTATATTATCATAGCAATATGGAAGTTGTAGTGAAGGACCTGGTGACTCTAGTGGGAGCCCTGAGGACAGAGTTGGACTCTCTGCGGGAGGAGGTGCGTCAGCTTAAAAAACAACGAGAAGTAACGAAGGAGGAGACCAGCAGTAAAGGGACCTCGTCTTGGAGAGTTGCGAAAGACAGGGGCCTTAAGAAGACTTTGATAAAGCCGCCTTCAAACGCCATAGCAACTTCAAATTCATTTGACGTTTTGGAGGACGAGTGCTGTGGAGAGACTGTGGATCGCGCAAAAGGGAAAGCAACGAAGAGAAAGGAAGCGCAGGCCCCTCAGAAAGTAAAGGAAGTACCTAAGCAAACATTAGTTGTGGGAGATTCCCAGATAAGGTATTTGGATAGAACGTTTTGTGCTAGAGATAGGGGGAACAGGTTAAGGGTTTGCTATCCCGGAGCTGGCATTGGTGATATTATAAACAACATGAATGATATTATGGCTGGTAATGGGAACAATCCCATTATTTGCATTAGCGTGGGAGGAAATGATGTTGGTCGAGTCAGGAGTGAGGAACTGATTCAGAGGTATAAAACAGCCATAGAGTTAGTTAGGAGCAAGGGAGGAATCCCGATCATATGTGGCATTCTTCCAAGAAAGGGAGTGGGAAATGAATGGATATCGAGGGCACTTGGTGTCAATTGCCGGCTGGAAAGATATTGCAAATCAAATGCAATATCTTTCATAGACAACTGGGAACACTTCTATGGAAGAAATGAAATGTATGCTCGTGATGGGGTGCATCTATCGAGAGCTGGGGTTGTTGCTGTTGCGAACTCGCTAGAAGAAGTGGTTAGAGGTGTTTGTTTGGGTTTAAACTGTTAGTAGATAGAGGTATGGGAATTGATTTGGAGGAAGGAGGTAATAAAAGTATGTGTTTGTGGGAGAAAGGAATTGGCAAAACGATCAGGGAAAGAGAAGGTCCGCAAAATAACAATTCACTTAGGGTATATTACACTAACAGTAGAAGTCTAAGAAATAAAATTAACGAATTAAATGCTCTTGTCTGCACAGAAAAAATAGATATTATTGCACTTACCGAAACGTGGATGAATGTAGAAAATAGAGAACTATTAGCTGAATATCAAATATATGGATTTAAACTATTTCACACAGATAGATATATTAGACGAGGAGGTGGAGTAGCCATATATGTTAGGGACAATTTGAAATGTAGTCTCAAAGAGGGAATCAAAATAGAGCCACACACAGAAACTATTTGGATTGAATTAAACGAAAAAGCTAATAATATTATAATAGGAGTAATATATAGGCCACCAAATTTAGACAGAATGGAAGCAAAGCATCTATGGGATGAAATATCTAGAGCATCTAGATCTAACAGTATTTATGTCATGGGTGACTTTAATTTTAGCGGAATAAACTGGTTGCACAACACAGGGTATAGTGAAGCAGAAGATTTTCTAGAATTAATTGACGATTGCTTTCTTACGCAACACATTAAGGAACCAACACGGGAAAATAATATTTTAGATTTAGTGTTAACTAACAGGGAAACGCAAATTAATGACATCGAAATAGGGAGTGAGCTAGGGAGCAGTGATCACAAAGAAATCAGATTTAGCATAGAATGGAATAGACCAGTAGGAGAAAATTCTGTTAAAGTGCCAGATTTTCGAAAAGCTGATTTTAATAGCCTAAGAAATTTTTTGGGTCAAATTGATTGGAAAGGCTTGGGTATGGGGTGTGGGCCGGTCTTGGAGCGAGACATGAACCCAGCGATAGGTGACTTAAATGGGGATTTCGATGTGGATTCAATATATAACTTATTTAAGAATATTCTAAACAAAGCACAGGAACGTAGTATACCATACAAATTGAATAGATCGTATACTAATGACCCAAAGTGGATAACAAAGAATTTGAAGAACCTTATAGGTAAAAAGAGAGCTTGGTACAAAAGGATTAAAAATGGGGAGGTCACTTTAGAACAGGAATTCGTACAACTGGTTAGAAATGTTAAAAAAGAGATAAGGAAAGCAAAAAGAAACTATGAAGTTCGCATAGCAGGGCAAGCAAAGACAAATCCTAAAGGGTTTTTTCAGTTATATCGTACTAAGACTAGGGAAAGGATAGGTCCATTAAAAACTGAGACAGGTCAAATAACAGATAGTGATGAAGAGATGAGTAGTATTTTTAATAAATATTTTGTATCTATATTTACTAAAGAGGAACTTAACAATATGCCTTCAGCCGAACAAGTCTATGTGGGTGGGGACGAGGACAGGTTGACGAGTTTAGCAGTTACCAGGGAGGATGTTCTTAAACAAATAGTAAAACTCAAACCAAACAAATCCCCAGGGCCGGATGAAGTGTTTGCTAGGGTGCTTAAAGAATGCAAAGAGGAGCTTTGTGACCCACTGTCAACCATATTTAATAAATCAATAGAGTCAGGCAGAGTGCCAGAGTTTTGGAAAGTTGCTAATGTGATACCAGTTTTTAAGAAAGGAGATAGATCACTTGCGTCTAACTATCGACCAATTAGCCTAACGTCTATTGTGGGAAAGTTACTCGAATCTATAATAGCAAATAAAATTCGTCTTCATCTTGAAAAACATAAATTAATAATTGAGTCGCAACATGGTTTTATAAATGGCCGTTCATGTTTAACAAATTTGTTATCTTTTTATTCTAGCATTGTTGAGGCAGTTGATAGTGGTAAGGATTGCGATGTTGTATACCTTGACTTTAGCAAAGCTTTTGATACAGTGCCACATGAAAGACTGATTAAAAAAATAGAGTCTCATGGTATTGGGGGTGCTATATTAAGCTGGATTAGGGCATGGCTATACCAAAGGAAACAGAGAGTTAGTATAAATGGAATCAAGTCAGAGTGGGAAAATGTTGTAAGTGGAGTGCCTCAAGGCTCTGTCCTGGGACCTCTGTTGTTTATAATATATATAAATGATTTAGATTCAGGTTTGAGTAGCAACATTTGCAAATTTGCCGATGATACGAAAATCGGTAGGGAAATTAATTCGGAGGAGGACTCACTATCACTTCAAGTTGATCTAGATAGGGTTTTGAAATGGTCAAAGGATTGGCAGATGCAGTTTAATGCTGATAAATGTAAAGTTCTGAGGTTAGGTAATGATGATAGAGTTACAAGATACGAGCTAGATGGTGTTGTGATTGCGAAGTCGGATTGCGAAAGGGATCTGGGAGTTATGATTAGTAAGAATTTAAAACAAAAGGATCAATGCATAAATGTTCGTAATAAGGCAAATCGGACACTTGGATTTATTAATCGCAGCGTTAGTAACAAGACACCTGGTGTGGTTCTCAAGCTATATCTTGCTCTAGTTAGGCCCCATTTAGATTATGCAGTTCAGTTTTGGTCGCCATATTATAGAATGGATATAAATTCACTTGAACGTGTCCAGCGTAGGATGACTAAGTTAATTCCCCAAATTAGAAATCTTTCATATGAAGAAAGATTAACAAAGCTTAAGTTGCATTCACTGGAAAGGCGAAGAGTTAGGGGTGACATGATAGAGGTTTACAAGTGGATGAATGGACATAACCGGGGGGATATTAATAGGGTATTAAAAGTATCAACACAGGACAGAACACGAAACAATGGATATAAATTGGATAAGTTTAGATTTAGGAAAGACTTGGGTAAATACTGGTTCAGTAACAGGGTTGTTGATTTGTGGAACCAATTGCCGCGTAACATTGTGGAGGTGGGGTCCCTCGATTGTTTCAAGCACGGGTTGGACAAGTATATGAGTGGGATTGGGTGGTTATAGAATAGGAGCTGCCTCGTATGGGCCAATAGGCCTTCTGCAGTTACCTTTGTTCTTATGTTCTTATGTTCTTATGTTCTTAACATTTGCAAATTTGCCGATGATACGAAAATCGGTAGGGAAATTAATTTGGAGGAGGACTCACTATCACTTCAAGTTGATCTAGATAGGGTTTTGAAATGGTCAAAGGATTGGCAGATGCAGTTTAATGCTGATAAATGTAAAGTTCTGAGGTTAGGTAATGATGATAGAGTTACAAGATACGAGCTAGATGGTGTTGTGATTGCGAAGTCGGATTGCGAAAGGGATCTGGGAGTTATGATTAGTAAGAATTTAAAACAAAAGGATCAATGCATAAATGTTCGTAATAAGGCAAATCGGACACTTGGATTTATTAATCGCAGCGTTAGTAACAAGACACCTGGTGTGGTTCTCAAGCTATATCTTGCTCTAGTTAGGCCCCATTTAGATTATGCAGTTCAGTTTTGGTCGCCATATTATAGAATGGATATAAATTCACTTGAACGTGTCCAGCGTAGGATGACTAAGTTAATTCCCCAAATTAGAAATCTTTCATATGAAGAAAGATTAACAAAGCTTAAGTTGCATTCACTGGAAAGGCGAAGAGTTAGGGGTGACATGATAGAGGTTTACAAGTGGATGAATGGACATAACCGGGGGGATATTAATAGGGTATTAAAAGTATCAACACAGGACAGAACACGAAACAATGGGTATAAATTGGATAAGTTTAGATTTAGGAAAGACTTGGGTAAATACTGGTTCAGTAACAGGGTTGTTGATTTGTGGAACCAATTGCCGCGTAACATTGTGGAGGTGGGGTCCCTCGATTGTTTCAAGCACGGGTTGGACAAGTATATGAGTGGAATTGGGTGGTTATAGAATAGGAGCTGCCTCGTATGGGCCAATAGGCCTTCTGCAGTTACCTTTGTTCTTATGTTCTTATGTTCTTATATTAGCCTCATACTCCAAGTCTGAGGTTATGATCTACCTTGCGGTGCTTGTGCCTCTATCCGCTACCCTTTACTGCAAGCCACGGCCGCTGCTCTGTCCCGTCTTCCAGACTGTGCAGTATCAGGACGAGTGGCAGAATGTCACAGAGATCGTGGTGTTTCCCATCAACCAGATCCTCCTCAACACCGTGTTCCAAGTCAGTGATGTTCCCGTGACCTCCGTCACAGTCCAGACGGTGACGGCACCAGCCCTGCAGCTGGTAATGATTGAGGTGAAGGTGGT
Organism: Procambarus clarkii; assembly: GCF_040958095.1. NCBI lineage: Eukaryota > Metazoa > Arthropoda > Malacostraca > Decapoda > Cambaridae > Procambarus > Procambarus clarkii. The sequence goes on from NC_091221.1 coordinate 17,160,605, forward strand.
GGAGGTGACTAAGCCCCTGATGGTGATGAACGTCGACACTGTCAATACAGCATCGCCTTTAACTTACTTTTATGACACCTTGAATATATCACAGATTCAATGTATCAATATCACGTGTTCATTGTATAGATATCATAAAAATAAATACTTATACAGAACTTCTTCTTGCTTAACCTATTTTAGATCAATGTTTTGACTAAGAATATAAGAAAAATGGAAAATCGCTGCTTACAGTGATCTGTTGACGAAATAAGGCAAATAGGACACTGGGATTTATTTATCAAAGCATTAGTAATAAAACACCTTTTGTTATTCTTCAGTTATATCCTGCTCTGGTTAGGCCCCATTTACATCATGCAGTTTAGTTTCGATTGCCGTGTTGTCGAGTGTTGTTATATTATCATTGCAATATGGAAGTTGTAGTTAAGGACCTGGTGACTCTAGTGGGAGCCCTGAGGACAGAGTTGGACTTTCTGCAGGAGGAGGTGCGTCAGCTGAAAGAACAACGAGAAGTAACGAAGGAGGAGACCAGCAGTAAAGGGACCTCGTCTTGGAGAGTTGTGAAAGACAGGGGCCTTAAGAAGACTTTGATAAAGCCGCCTTCAAACGCCATAGCAACTTCTAATTCATTTGACGTTTTGGAGGACGAGTGCTGTGGAGAGATTGTGGATCGCGCAAAAGGGAAAGCAACGAAGAGAAAGGAAGCGCAGGCCCCTCAGAAAGTAAAGGAAGTACCTAAGCAAACATTAGTTGTGGGAGATTCCCAGATAAGGTATTTGGATAGAACGTTTTGTGCTAGAGATAGGGGGAACAGGTTAAGGGTTTGCTATCCCGGAGCTGGCATTGGTGATATTATAAACAACATGAATGATATTATGGCTGGTAATGGGAACAATCCCATTATTTGCATTAGCGTGGGAGGAAATGATGTTGGTCGAGTTAGGAGTGAGGAACTGATTCAGAGGTATAAAACAGCCATAGAATTAGTTAGGAGCAAGGGAGGAATCCCGATCATATGTGGCATTCTTCCAAGAAAGGGAGTGGGAAATGAATGGATATCGAGGGCACTTGGTGTCAATTGCCGGCTGGAAAGATATTGCAAATCAAATGCAATATCTTTCATAGACAACTGGGAACACTTCTATGGAAGAAATGAAATGTATGCTCGTGATGGGGTGCATCTATCGAGAGCTGGGGTTGTTGCTGTTGCGAACTCGTTAGAAGAAGTGGTTAGAGGTGTTTGTTTGGGTTTAAACTGTTAGTAGATAGAGGTATGGGAATTGATTTGGAGGAAGGAGGTAATAAAAGTATGTGTTTGTGGGAGAAAGGAATTGGCAAAACGATCAGGGAAAGAGAAGGTCCGCAAAATAACAATTCACTTAGGGTATATTACACTAACAGTAGAAGTCTAAGAAATAAAATTAACGAATTAAATGCTCTTGTCTGCACAGAAAAAATAGATATTATTGCACTTACCGAAACGTGGATGAATGTAGAAAATAGAGAACTATTAGCTGAATATCAAATATATGGATTTAAACTATTTCACACAGATAGATATATTAGACGAGGAGGTGGAGTAGCCATATATGTTAGGGACAATTTGAAATGTAGTCTCAAAGAGGGAATCAAAACAGAGCCACACACAGAAACTATTTGGATTGAATTAAACGAAAAAGCTAATAATATTATAATAGGAGTAATATATAGGCCACCAAATTTAGACAGAATGGAAGCAAAGCATCTATGGGATGAAATATCTAGAGCATCTAGATCTAACAGTATTTATGTCATGGGTGACTTTAATTTTAGCGGAATAAACTGGTTGAACAAAACAGGGAATAGTGAAGCAGAAGATTTTCTAGAATTAATTGACGATTGCTTTCTTACGCAACACATTAAGGAACCAACACGGGAAAATAATATTTTAGATTTAGTGTTAACTAACAGGGAAACGCAAATTAATGACATCGAAATAGGGAGTGAGCTAGGGAACAGTGATCACAAAGAAATCAGATTTAGCATAGAATGGAATAGACCAGTAGGAGAAAATTCTGTTAAAGTGCCAGATTTTCGAAAAGCTGATTTTAATAGCCTAAGAAATTTTTTGGGTCAAATTGATTGGAAAGTCTTGGGTATGGGGTGTGGGCCGGTCTTGGAGCGAGACATGAACCCAGCGATAGGTGACTTAAATGGGGATTTCGATGTGGATTCAATATATAACTTATTTAAGAATATTCTAAACAAAGCACAGGAACGTAGTATACCATACAAATTGAATAGATCGAATACTAATGACCCAAAGTGGATAACAAAGAATTTGAAGAACCTTATAGGTAAAAAGAGAGCTTGGTACAAAAGGATTAAAAATGGGGAGGTCACTTTAGAACAGGAATTCGTACAACTGGTTAGAAATGTTAAAAAAGAGATAAGGAAAGCAAAAAGAAACTATGAAGTTCGCATAGCAGGGCAAGCAAAGACAAATCCTAAAGGGTTTTTTCAGTTATATCGTACTAAGACTAGGGAAAGGATAGGTCCATTAAAAACTGAGACAGGTCAAATAACAGATAGTGATGAAGAGATGAGTAGTATTTTTAATAAATATTTTGTATCTGTATCTACTAAAGAGGAACTTAACAATATGCCTTCAGCCGAACAAGTCTATGTGGGTGGGGACGAGGACAGGTTGACGAGTTTAGCAGTTACCAGGGAGGATGTTCTTAAACAAATAGTAAAACTCAAACCAAACAAATCCCCAGGGCCGGATGAAGTGTTTGCCAGGGTGCTTAAAGAATGCAAAGAGGAGCTTTGTGACCCACTGTCAACCATATTTAATAAATCAATAGAGTCAGGCAGAGTGCCAGAGTTTTGGAAAGTTGCTAATGTGATACCAGTTTTTAAGAAAGGAGATAGATCACTTGCGTCTAACTATCGACCAATTAGCCTAACGTCTATTGTGGGAAAGTTACTCGAATCTATAATAGCAAATAAAATTCGTCTTCATCTTGAAAAACATAAATTAATAATTGAGTCGCAACATGGTTTTATAAATGGCCGTTCATGTTTAACAAATTTGTTATCTTTTTATTCTAGCATTGTTGAGGCAGTTGATAGTGGTAAGGATTGCGATGTTGTATACCTTGACTTTAGCAAAGCTTTTGATACAGTGCCACATGAAAGACTGATTAAAAAGATAGAGTCTCATGGTATTGGGGGTGCTATATTAAGCTGGATTAGGGCATGGCTATACCAAAGGAAGCAGAGAGTTAGTATAAATGGAATCAAGTCAGAGTGGGAAAATGTTGTAAGTGGAGTGCCTCAAGGCTCTGTCCTGGGACCTCTGTTGTTTATAATATATATAAATGATTTAGATTCAGGTTTGAGTAGCAACATTTGCAAATTTGCCGATGATACGAAAATCGGTAGGGAAATTAATTCGGAGGAGGACTCACTATCACTTCAAGTTGATCTAGATAGGGTTTTGAAATGGTCAAAGGATTGGCAGATGCAGTTTAATGCTGATAAATGTAAAGTTCTGAGGTCATTATCATAGCAATATGGAAGTTGTAGTGAAGGACCTGGTGACTCTAGTGGGAGCCCTGAGGACAGAGTTGGACTCTCTGCGGGAGGAGGTGCGTCAGCTTAAAAAACAACGAGAAGTAACGAAGGAGGAGACCAGCAGTAAAGGGACCTCGTCTTGGAGAGTTGTGAAAGACAGGGGCCTTAAGAAGACTTTGATAAAGCCGCCTTCAAACGCCATAGCAACTTCTAATTCATTTGACGTTTTGGAGGACGAGTGCTGTGGAGAGACTGTGGATCGCGCAAAAGGGAAAGCAACGAAGAGAAAGGAAGCGCAGGCCCCTCAGAAAGTAAAGGAAGTACCTAAGCAAACATTAGTTGTGGGAGATTCCCAGATAAGGTATTTGGATAGAACGTTTTGTGCTAGAGATAGGGGGAACAGGTTAAGGGTTTGCTATACCGGAGCTGGCATTGGTGATATTATAAACAACATGAATGATATTATGGCTGGTAATGGGAACAATCCCATTATTTGCATTAGCGTGGGAGGAAATGATGTTGGTCGAGTTAGGAGTGAGGAACTGATTCAGAGGTATAAAACAGCCATAGAATTAGTTAGGAGCAAGGGAGGAATCCCGATCATATGTGGCATTCTTCCAAGAAAGGGAGTGGGAAATGAATGGATATCGAGGGCACTTGGTGTCAATTGCCGGCTGGAAAGATATTGCAAATCAAATGCAATATCTTTCATAGACAACTGGGAACACTTCTATGGAAGAAATGAAATGTATGCTCGTGATGGGGTGCATCTATCGAGAGCTGGGGTTGTTGCTGTTGCGAACTCGTTAGAAGAAGTGGTTAGAGGTGTTTGTTTGGGTTTAAACTGTTAGTAGATAGAGGTATGGGAATTGATTTGGAGGAAGGAGGTAATAAAAGTATGTGTTTGTGGGAGAAAGGAATTGGCAAAACGATCAGGGAAAGAGAAGGTCCGCAAAATAACAATTCACTTAGGGTATATTACACTAACAGTAGAAGTCTAAGAAATAAAATTAACGAATTAAATGCTCTTGTCTGCACAGAAAAAATAGATATTATTGCACTTACCGAAACGTGGATGAATGTAGAAAATAGAGAACTATTAGCTGAATATCAAATATATGGATTTAAACTATTTCACACAGATAGATATATTAGACGAGGAGGTGGAGTAGCCATATATGTTAGGGACAATTTGAAATGTAGTCTCAAAGAGGGAATCAAAACAGAGCCACACACAGAAACTATTTGGATTGAATTAAACGAAAAAGCTAATAATATTATAATAGGAGTAATATATAGGCCACCAAATTTAGACAGAATGGAAGCAAAGCACCTATGGGATGAAATATCTAGAGCATCTAGATCTAACAGTATTTATGTCATGGGTGACTTTAATTTTAGCGGAATAAACTGGTTGAACAAAACAGGGAATAGTGAAGCAGAAGATTTTCTAGAATTAATTGACGATTGCTTTCTTACGCAACACATTAAGGAACCAACACGGGAAAATAATATTTTAGATTTAGTGTTAACTAACAGGGAAACACAAATTAATGACATCGAAATAGGGAGTGAGCTAGGGAGCAGTGATCACAAAGAAATCAGATTTAGCATAGAATGGAATAGACCAGTAGGAGAAAATTCTGTTAAAGTGCCAGATTTTCGAAAAGCTGATTTTAATAGCCTAAGAAATTTTTTGGGTCAAATTGATTGGAAAGTCTTGGGTATGGGGTGTGGGCCGGTCTTGGAGCGAGACATGAACCCAGCGATAGGTGACTTAAATGGGGATTTCGATGTGGATTCAATATATAACTTATTTAAGAATATTCTAAACAAAGCACAGGAACGTAGTATACCATACAAATTGAATAGATCGAATACTAATGACCCAAAGTGGATAACAAAGAATTTGAAGAACCTTATAGGTAAAAAGAGAGCTTGGTACAAAAGGATTAAAAATGGGGAGGTCACTTTAGAACAGGAATTCGTACAACTGGTTAGAAATGTTAAAAAAGAGATAAGGAAAGCAAAAAGAAACTATGAAGTTCGCATAGCAGGGCAAGCAAAGACAAATCCTAAAGGGTTTTTTCAGTTATATCGTACTAAGACTAGGGAAAGGATAGGTCCATTAAAAACTGAGACAGGTCAAATAACAGATAGTGATGAAGAGATGAGTAGTATTTTTAATAAATATTTTGTATCTGTATTTACTAAAGAGGAACTTAACAATATGCCTTCAGCCGAACAAGTCTATGTGGGTGGGGACGAGGACAGGTTGACGAGTTTAGCAGTTACCAGGGAGGATGTTCTTAAACAAATAGTAAAACTCAAACCAAACAAATCCCCAGGGCCGGATGAAGTGTTTGCCAGGGTACTTAAAGAATGCAAAGAGGAGCTTTGTGACCCACTGTCAACCATATTTAATAAATCAATAGAGTCAGGCAGAGTGCCAGAGTTTTGGAAAGTTGCTAATGTGATACCAGTTTTTAAGAAAGGAGATAGATCACTTGCGTCTAACTATCGACCAATTAGCCTAACGTCTATTGTGGGAAAGTTACTCGAATCTATAATAGCAAATAAAATTCGTCTTCATCTTGAAAAACATAAATTAATAATTGAGTCGCAACATGGTTTTATAAATGGCCGTTCATGTTTAACAAATTTGTTATCTTTTTATTCTAGCATTGTTGAGGCAGTTGATAGTGGTAAGGATTGCGATGTTGTATACCTTGACTTTAGCAAAGCTTTTGATACAGTGCCACATGAAAGACTGATTAAAAAGATAGTCTCATGGTATTGGGGGTGCTATATTAAGCTGGATTAGGGCATGGCTATACCAAAGGAAGCAGAGAGTTAGTATAAATGGAATCAAGTCAGAGTGGGAAAATGTTGTAAGTGGAGTGCCTCAAGGCTCTGTCCTGGGACCTCTGTTGTTTATAATATATATAAATGATTTAGATTCAGGTTTGAGTAGCAACATTTGCAAATTTGCCGATGATACGAAAATCGGTAGGGAAATTAATTCGGAGGAGGACTCACTATCACTTCAAGTTGATCTAGATAGGGTTTTGAAATGGTCAAAGGATTGGCAGATGCAGTTTAATGCTGATAAATGTAAAGTTCTGAGGTTAGGTAATGATGATAGAGTTACAAGATACGAGCTAGATGGTGTTGTGATTGCGAAGTCGGATTGCGAAAGGGATCTGGGAATTATGATTAGTAAGAATTTAAAACAAAAGGATCAATGCATAAATGTTCGTAATAAGGCAAATCGGACACTTGGATTTATTAATCGCAGCGTTAGTAACAAGACACCTGGTGTGGTTCTCAAGCTATATCTTGCTCTAGTTAGGCCCCATTTAGATTATGCAGTTGAGTTTTGGTCGCCATATTATAGAATGGATATAAATTCACTTGAACGTGTCCAGCGTAGGATGACTAAGTTAATTCCCCAAATTAGAAATCTTTCATATGAAGAAAGATTAACAAAGCTTAAGTTGCATTCACTGGAAAGGCGAAGAGTTAGGGGTGACATGATAGAGGTTTACAAGTGGATGAATGGACATAACCGGGGGGATATTAATAGGGTATTAAAAGTATCAACACAGGACAGAACACGAAACAATGGGTATAAATTGGATAAGTTTAGATTTAGGAAAGACTTGGGTAAATACTGGTTCAGTAACAGGGTTGTTGATTTGTGGAACCAATTGCCGCGTAACATTGTGGAGGTGGGGTCCCTCGATTGTTTCAAGCACGGGTTGGACAAGTATATGAGTGGGATTGGGTGGTTATAGAATAGGAACTGCCTCGTATGGGCCAATAGGCCTTCTGCAGTTACCTTTGTTCTTATGTTCTTATGTTCTTATGTGTTATATGTTGGGAATCCTGACACCCAAATTATTAACCCCTGTCACCACAACATAAATTGGTTGTGACCAGAAACTAATTTTACTAACCATTAATTTCAAGTAGGTGAATGTCAGAAGTTTTCTAGAAATCCATAACCGCGCAATTGCGTCAGTTACCACGTGCAATGACTGCTTTTTTTTAACAAATTATTTAACAGTTGTGATTATGAGTTTCAAACGGCGAGGGAAGGGGAATAAAAAGCAAAAATGGTTTCAAACCTCAATACAGGTAAGGAAATAAATAAAAATTATCAATAAATATAATGCATAGTGTAGCTATGCACCTCTAAATTAATTAAGTGCGTCATTTTGTGTTTAAATCCATGGAAAATAGTGGTTTTAAATCCGCGGAGTTGACGCGCACATTAATATCCAACCATAAGACTAAGCACTCACGTAAATTTATCCATTAATTGTGTGGATTATTTTCGTGTTAGGGTCAATAACATAAGAACATAAGAACATAAGAACAAAGGTAACTGCAGAAGGCCTATTGGCCCATACGAGGCAGCTCCTATTCTATAACCACCCAATCCCACTCATATACTTGTCCAACCCGCGCTTGAAACAATCGAGGGACCCCACCTCCACCACGTTACGCGGCAATTGGTTCCACAAATCTACAACCCTGTTACTGAACCAGTATTTACCCAAGTCTTTCCTAAATCTAAACTTATCCAATTTATACCCATTGTTTCGTGTTCTGTCCTGTGTTGATACTTTTAATACCCTATTAATATCCCCCTTGTTATGTCCATTCACCCACTTGTAAACCTCTATCATGTCGCCCCTAACTCTTCGCCTTTCCAGTGAATGCAACTTAAGCTTTGTTAGTCTTTCTTCATATGAAAGATTTCTAATTTGGGGAATTAACTTAGTCATCCTACGCTGGACACGTTCAAGTGAATTTATATCCATTCTATAATATGGCGACCAAAACTGAACTGCATAATCTAAATGGGGCCTAACTAGAGCAAGATATAGCTTGAGAACCACACCAGGTGTCTTGTTACTAACGCTGCGATTAATAAATCCAAGTGTCCGATTTGCCTTATTACGAACATTTATGCATTGATCCTTTTGTTTTAAATTCTTACTAATCATAACTCCCAGATCCCTTTCGCAATCCGACTTCGCAATCACAACACCATCTAGCTCGTATCTTGTAACTCTATCATCATTACCTAACCTCAGAACTTTACATTTATCAGCATTAAACTGCATCTGCCAATCCTTTGACCATTTCAAAACCCTATCTAGATCAACTTGAAGTGATAGTGAGTCCTCCTCCGAATTAATTTCCCTACCGATTTTCGTATCATCGGCAAATTTGCAAATGTTGCTACTCAAACCTGAATCTAAATCATTTATATATATTATAAACAACAGAGGTCCCAGGACAGAGCCTTGAGGCACTCCACTTACAACATTTTCCCACTCTGACTTGATTCCATTTATACTAACTCTCTGTTTCCTTTGGTATAGCCATGCCCTAATCCAGCTTAATATAGCACCCCCAATACCATGAGACTCTATTTTTTTAATCAGTCTTTCATGTGGCACTGTATCAAAAGCTTTGCTAAAGTCAAGGTATACAACATCGCAATCCTTACCACTATCAACTGCCTCAACAATGCTAGAATAAAAAGATAACAAATTTGTTAAACATGAACGGCCATTTATAAAACCATGTTGCGACTCAATTATTAATTTATGTTTTTCAAGATGAAGACGAATTTTATTTGCTATTATAGATTCGAGTAACTTTCCCACAATAGACGTTAGGCTAATTGGTCGATAGTTAGACGCAAGTGATCTATCTCCTTTCTTAAAAACTGGTATCACATTAGCAACTTTCCAAAACTCTGGCACTCTGCCTGACTATTGATTTATTAAATATGGTTGACAGTGGGTCACAAAGCTCCTCTTTGCATTCTTTAAGCACCCTAGCAAACACTTCATCCGGCCCTGGGGATTTGTTTGGTTTGAGTTTTACTATTTGTTTAAGAACATCCTCCCTGGTAACTGCTAAACTCGTCAACCTGTCCTCGTCCCCACCCACATAGACTTGTTCTGCTGAAGGCATATTGTTAAGTTCCTCTTTAGTAAATACAGATACAAAATATTTATTAAAAATATTACTCATCTCTTCATCACTATCTGTTATTTGACCTGTCTCAGTTTTTAATGGACCTATCCTTTCCCTAGTCTTAGTACGATATAACTGAAAAAACCCTTTAGGATTTGTCTTTGCTTGCCCTGCTATGCGAACTTCATAGTTTCTTTTTGCTTTCCTTATCTCTTTTTTAACATTTCTAACCAGTTGTACGAATTCCAGTTCTAAAGTGACCTCCCCATTTTTAATCCTTTTGTACCAAGCTCTCTTTTTACCTATAAGGTTCTTCAAATTCTTTGTTATCCACTTTGGGTCATTAGTATACGATCTATTCAATTTGTATGGTATACTACGTTCCTGTGCTTTGTTTAGAATATTCTTAAATAAGTTATATATTGAATCCACATCGAAATCCCCATTTAAGTCACCTATCGCTGGGTTCATGTCTCGCTCCAAGACCGGCCCACACCCCATACCCAAGCCTTTCCAATCAATTTGACCCAAAAAATTTCTTAGGCTATTAAAATCAGCTTTTCGAAAATCTGGCACTTTAACAGAATTTTCTCCTACTGGTCTATTCCATATTAATAAATACATATTAATATTATACATATTATACATATTAATAAATACTCATCAAATACCAGAGTTGAAGAGATTACCCCATACTAATTATATATACATCACTCAAAATAAGAGTCTTTTATATAAATCCAAACAAAATACATAGCACTATTCCATTACTCCTCATTATTATGGTATATAAATTTATTGCCAAACCTTAACTGTATTTAGGCAGGAGCCCAACTAAATGTTGCTCAATCTAGCCTAATCTATTGATTTGTGCTAAGCCACTAAGGATAGGAACATAAGAACAAAGGCAACTGCAGAAGGCCTGTTGGCCCATACGAGGCAGCTCCTATTTATAACCACCCAATCCCACTCATATACATGACCAACCTACGCTTGAAACAATCGAGGGACCCCACCTCCACAATGTTACGCGGCAATTGGTTTCACAAATCAACAACCCTGTTACTGACCAGTATTTACCCAAGTCTTTCCTAAATCTAAACTTATCTAATTTATAACCATTGTTTCGTGTTCAGTCTTGTGTTGATACTTTTAATACCCTATTAATATCCCCTTTGTTTTGTCCATTCACCCACTTGTAAACCTCTATCATGTCACACCTAACTCTTCGCTTTTCCAGTGATGCAAGTTAAGCTTTGGTAATCTTTCTTCATATGAAAGATTTCTAATTTGGGGAATTAACTTAGTCATTCTATGCTGGTCACGTTCAAGTGAATTTATATCCATTCTATAGTATGGCGACCAAAACTCAACTGTATAATCTAAATGGGGCCTAACCAGAGCAAGATATAGCTGAGGAACCACACCAGGTGTCTTGTTAATTACGCTTCGATTAATAAACCCTAGTGTCCTATTTGCCTTATTACGAACATTCAGGCATTGATCTTTTTGTTTTAAATTCTTACTAATCATAACTCCCAGATCCCTTTCGCAATCCGACTTCGCAATCTCAACACTTACCTTTATTCTTATGTTCTTAGACATATATGAATGAGATTAGGTGGTTATAAATAGCAGCTTTCTTGTGTGGGGCCAGTAGGACATCTGCAGTTACGTTTATTCTTATTTTCCTACGTTTAGATTTAGGAAATACCTGGGAAAATAGTGGTTCGGTAACATGGTTGTTGATTTGTGGAACCAATTATCGCATATCTTGATAGAAGTAGGATCCCTTGATTGTTTCAAGTATGCGTTGGACTTATATATTAATGGGATTGGGAAGATATAAATAGGTGCTGCCTAGTATGGGCCAATAGGCTTTCTGCAGTTACCTTCATTCTTATGTTCCTAATACCCTATTAATATCCCGTTTGATGTGTCCATCCATCCACTTGCACACCTCTACTAAGTCACTCCGAATTCTTGGCCGTTCTAGAGAATGCAAATTTGTACTACTTAGTTAATCTTTCTTCATATGACAAGTTTCTAATTTGCAGGATTAACTTTGTTATCCTACGCTGGGCGTGTTGTAGTGAATTTATATCAGAAAACGTATATTTTAACTTGTTAAAAATATTTTGATTCATATTCATAAACAGTCTACTCATGCACATGTATAAACATACATGCCTCGTATTGTCAGTTTAACTTTATTCTAATGTTCTTAGCAATTTGAATATTTATCGGCATCGAGAAATGACCAAATAAACAAGTTCCATCATCCAGCAACATCAGTCACCTGAGATAGCTGCTACATACCCCCCCGGTGGCCACAACGGGTTAGCTCATTACTCATTTAGCTCACAGACTACAAGGTTGGTCACAAGCAGTACCACCACTGCAGTCACTCTCTCCATCACCTGTGTTCCCTTACCAACACCACTCCCAACCACCAATCACCAGGTGTATTCAACAACAACCACCACATCGACAAACTTCACCAGCCCTATTAGAGATATTTTCTGAAACACTAGCACGTGTCGGAAAGACGTTTTATAAAGAGGTCAAGTAACTATATATTCTCGTGTTTTCCATCATGAGCCAACAGTCTAAGATGGACTTGGATATTACGAATTGCAGCCGTGGGCTGTGGCTGGTCAAGGTACCTAAATATTTGGGGGACAAATGGGCAGACTGTGCTGGCCATGACGTTGGAAAGCTTAAGATTACCAAGGTGCCTGGTAAACCTCCGACAATAACCTTTAAATCTAGTGAACACACCTTGAAGGACGGGAAAATTCCTCGGGAGCACAAGGTAATTTCTCATAGTTTAAAAGAAATGACACTCGGAGTTCTTTCTGAACCAGATCTCGGCAGCAGCAGCTCGGATGCTGCAGTTTCCGAGACACAGCAATTGTCCTTTGAGGGACAAGTCATCCACAAACTAGAATGTCAGCCTGTAGTGGACGACTACTATATCAATCAGAAAAGGGAAGCTGTGAAGAAAGCTGCCCAGTCTCTTCATACGGTAAAGCTTATTGACAGACCCCTCAACGGCTATAAGCCTATTTCACACCATAAACATAATGTTTATTTAGAGCAGAAGAAGACGACAGAAGGCAAGACGATTCGTGATGATAAAGATAAGGTCATGGAGTTGTTGTTTGCTGCATTTGAAAAGCATCAGTATTACAATATTAAGGATCTCCACAAGATTACCCGACAACCAATCACATATCTAAAGGAGATCCTGAAAGACCTATGTAAATATAATGTTAAGAATCCTCACAAGAATATGTGGGAACTCAAGCCCGAGTACCGTCATTACAAGCTTGCCGAAAAGGCTGTGGAAAATTCAATGTATGATTAGGTTCATACTAAACTTTGTTTCACAGTACAAAGGTAAAGAAAACGTGAAAGATTCAGGCAAATATTAGCCTCATACTCCAAGTCTGAGGTTATGATCTACCTTGCGGTGCTTGTGCCTCTATCCGCTACCTTTTACTGCAAGCCACGGCCGCTGCTCTGTCCCGTCTTCCAGACTGTGCAGTATCAGGACGAGTGGCAGAATGTCACAGAGATCGTGGTGTTTCCCATCAACCAGATCCTCCTCAACACCGTGTTCCAAGTCAGTGATGTTCCCGTGACCTCCGTCACAGTCCAGACGGTGACGGCACCAGCCCTGCAGCTGGTAATGATTGAGGTGAAGGTGGTGGAGGTGACTAAGCCCCTGATGGTGATGAACGTCGACACTGTCACCACCATAGAAGCAGCATCGCCTTTAACTTACTTTTATGACACCTTGAATATATCACAGATTCAATGTATCAATATCACGTGTTCATTGTGTAGATATCATAAAAATAAATACTTATACAGAACTTCTTCTTGCTTAACCTATTTTAGATCAATGTTTTGACTAAGAATATAAGAAAAATGGAAAATCGCTGCTTACAGTGATCTGTTAACGAAATAAGGCAAATAGGACACTGGGATTTATTTATCAAAGCATTAGTAATAAAACACCTTGTGTTATTCTTCAGTTATATCCTGCTCTGGTTAGGCCCCATTTACATCATGCAGTTTAGTTTCGATTGCCGTGTTATATGTTGGGAATCCTGACACCCAAATTATTAACCCCTGTCACCACAAAATAAATTGGTTGTGACCAGAAACTAATTTTACTAACCATTAATTTCAAGTAGGTGAATGTCAGAAGTTTTCTAGAAATCCATAACCGCGCAATTGCGTCAGTTACCACGTGCGATGACTGCTTTTTTTTAACAAATTATTTAACAGTTGTGATTATGAGTTTCAAACGGCGAGGGAAGGGGAATAAAAAGCAAAAATGGTTTCAAACCTCAATACAGGTAAGGAAATAAATAAAAATTATCAATAAATATAATGCATAGTGTAGCTATGCACCTCTAAATTAATTAAGTGCGTCATTTTGTGTTTAAATCCATGGCTTTAAAAGTGGCTTTAAATCCGCGGAGTTGACGCGCACATTAATATCCAACCATAAGACTAAGCACTCACGTAAATTTATCCATTAATTGTGTGGATTATTTTCGTGTTAGGGTCAATAACATATTAATAAATACTCATCAAATACCAGAGTTGAAGAGATTACCCCATACTAATTATATATACATCACTCAAAATAAGAGTCTTTTATATAAAACCAAACAAAATACATAGCACTATTCCATTACTCCTCATTATTATGGTATATAAATTTATTGCCAAACCTTAACTGTAGTTAGGCAGTAGCCCAACTAAATGTTGCTCAATCTAGCCTAATCTATTGACTTGTGCTAAGCCACTAAGGATAGGAACATAAGAACAAAGGCAACTGCAGAAGGCCTGTTGGCCCATACGAGGCAGCTCCTATTTATAACCACCCAATCCCACTCATATACATGACCAACCTACGCTTGAAACAATCGAGGGACCCCACCTCCACAATGTTACGCGGCAATTGGTTTCACAAATCAACAACCCTGTTACTGACCAGTATTTACCCAAGTCTTTCCTAAATCTAAACTTATCTAATTTATAACCATTGTTTCGTGTTCTGTCTTGTGTTGATACTTTTAATACCCTATTATTATCCCCTTTGTTTTGTCCATTCACCCACTTGTAAACCTCTATCATGTCACACCTAACTCTTCGCTTTTCCAGTGATGCAAGTTAAGCTTTGTTAATCTTTCTTCATATGAAAGATTTCTAATTTGGGGAATTAACTTAGTCATTCTATGCTGGTCACGTTCAAGTGAATTTATATCCATTCTATAGTATGGCGACCAAAACTCAACTGTATAATCTAAATGGGGCCTAACCAGAGCAAGATATAGCTGAGGAACCACACCAGGTGTCTTGTTAATTACGCTTCGATTAATAAACCCTAGTGTCCTATTTGCCTTATTACGAACATTCAGGCATTGATCTTTTTGTTTTAAATTTTTACTAATCATAACTCCCAGATCCCTTTCGCAATCCGACTTCGCAATCTCAACACTTACCTTTATTCTTATGTTCTTAGACATATATGAATGAGATTAGGTGGTTATAAATAGCAGCTTTCTTGTGTGGGGCCAGTAGGACATCTGCAGTTACGTTTATTCTTATTTTCCTACGTTTAGATTTAGGAAATACCTGGGAAAATAGTGGTTCGGTAACATGGTTGTTGATTTGTGGAACCAATTATCGCATATCTTGATAGAAGTAGGATCCCTTGATTGTTTCAAGTATGCGTTGGACTTATATATTAATGGGATTGGGAAGATATAAATAGGTGCTGCCTAGTATGGGCCAATAGGCTTTCTGCAGTTACCTTCATTCTTGTTCCTAATTCCCTATTAATATCCCGTTTGATGTGTCCATCCATCCACTTGCACACCTCTACTAAGTCACTCCGAATTCTTGGCCTTTCTAGAGAATGCAAATTGGTACTACTTAGTCAATCTTTCTTCATATGACAAGTTTCTAATATGCAGGATTAACTTTGTTATTCTCGTATGGGCCAATAGGCCTTCTGCAGTTACCTTCATTCTTATGTTCCTAATACCCTATTAATATCCCGTTTGATGTGTCCATCCATCCACTTGCACACCTCTACTAAGTCACTCCGAATTCTTGGCCGTTCTAGAGAATGCAAATTTGTACTACTTAGTTAATCTTTCTTCATATGACAAGTTTCTAATTTGCAGGATTAACTTTGTTATCCTACGCTGGGCGTGTTGTAGTGAATTTATATCAGAAAACGTATATTTTAACTTGTTAAAAATATTTTGATTCATATTCATAAACAGTCTACTCATGCACATGTATAAACATACATGCCTCGTATTGTCAGTTTAACTTTATTCTAATGTTCTTAGCAATTTGAATATTTATCGGCATCGAGAAATGACCAAATAAACAAGTTCCATCATCCAGCAACATCAGTCACCTGAGATAGCTGCTACATAACCCCCCGGTGGCCACAACGGGTTAGCTCATTACTCATTTAGCTCACAGACTACAAGGTTGGTCACAAGCAGTACCACCACTGCAGTCACTCTCTCCATCACCTGTGTTCCCTTACCAACACCACTCCCAACCACCAATCACCAGGTGTATTCAACAACAACCACCACATCGACAAACTTCACCAGCCCTATTAGAGATATTTTCTGAAACACTAGCACGTGTCGGAAAGACGTTTTATAAAGAGGTCAAGTAACTATATATTCTCGTGTTTTCCATCATAAACATAAGAACATAAGAACATAAGAACAAAGGTAACTGCAGAAGGCCTATTGGCCCATACGAGGCAGCTCCTATTCTATAACCACCCAATCCCTCTCATATACTTGTCCAACCCGTGCTTGAAACAATCGAGGGACCCCACCTCCACAATGTTACGCGGCAATTGGTTCCACAAATCAACAACCCTGTTACTGAACCAGTATTTACCCAAGTCTTTCCTAAATCTAAACTTATCCAATTTATATCCATTGTTTCGTGTTCTGTCCCGTGTTGACACCTTCAACACCCTATTAATATCCCCCCGGTTATGTCCATTCATCCACTTGTAAACCTCTATCATGTCACCCCTAACTCTTCGCCTTTCCAGTGAATGCAACTTAAGCTTTGTTAATCTTTCTTCATATGAAAGATTTCTAATTTGGGGAATTAACTTAGTCATCCTACGCTGGACACGTTCAAGTGAATTTATATCCATTCTATAATATGGCGACCAAAACTGAACTGCATAATCTAAATGGGGCCTAACTAGAGCAAGATATAGCTTGAGAACCACACCAGGTGTCTTGTTACTAACGCTGCGATTAATAAATCCAAGTGTCCGATTTGCCTTATTACGAACATTTATGCATTGATCCTTTTGTTTTAAATTCCACCATGAGCCAACAGTCTAAGATGGACTTGGATATTACGAATTGCAGCCGTGGGCTGTGGCTGGTCAAGGTACCTAAATATTTGGGGGACAAATGGGCAGACTGTGCTGGCCATGACGTTGGAAAGCTTAAGATTACCAAGGTGCCTGGTAAACCTCCGACAATAACCTTTAAATCTAGTGAACACACCTTGAAGGACGGGAAAATTCCTCGAGAGCACAAGGTAATTTCTCATAGTTTAAAAGAAATGACACTCGGAGTTCTTTCTGAACCAGATCTCGGCAGCAGCAGCTCGGATGCTGCAGTTTCCGAGACACAGCAATTGTCCTTTGAGGGACAAGTCATCCACAAACTAGAATGTCAGCCTGTAGTGGACGACTACTATATCAATCAGAAAAGGGAAGCTGTGAAGAAAGCTGCCCAGTCTCTTCATACGGTAAAGCTTATTGACAGACCCCTCAACGGCTATAAGCCTATTTCACACCATAAACATAATGTTTATTTAGAGCAGAAGAAGACGGCAGAAGGCAAGACGATTCGTGATGATAAAGATAAGGTCATGGAGTTGTTGTTTGCTGCATTTGAAAAGCATCAGTATTACAATATTAAGGATCTCCACAAGATTACCCGACAACCAATCACATATCTAAAGGAGATCCTGAAAGACCTATGTAAATATAATGTTAAGAATCCTCACAAGAATATGTGGGAACTCAAGCCCGAGTACCGTCATTACAAGCTTGCCGAAAAGGCTGTGGAAAATTCAATGTATGATTAGGTTCATACTAAACTTTGTTTCACAGTACAAAGGTAAAGAGAACGTGAAAGATCCAGGCAAATATTAGCCTCATACTCCAAGTCTGAGGTTATGATCTACCTTACGGTGCTTGTGCCTCTATCCGCTACCTTTTACTGCAAGCCACGGCCGCTGCTCTGTCCCGTCTTCCAGACTGTGCAGTATCAGGACGAGTGGCAGAATGTCACAGAGATCGTGGTGTTTCCCATCAACCAGATCCTCCTCAACACCGTGTTCCAAGTCAGTGATGTTCCCGTGACCTCCGTCACAGTCCAGACGGTGACGGCACCAGCCCTGCAGCTGGTAATGATTGAGGTGAAGGTGGTGGAGGTGACTAAGCCCCTGATGGTGATGAACGTCGACACTGTCACCACCATAGAAGCAGCATCGCCTTTAACTTACTTTTATGACACCTTGAATATATCACAGATTCAATGTATCAATATCACGTGTTCATTATATAGATATAAAAATAAATACTTATACAGAACTTCTTCTTGCTTAACCTATTTTAGATCAATGTTTTGACTAAGAATATAAGAAAAATGGAAAATCGCTGCTTACAGTGATCTGTTGACGAAATAAGGCAAATAGGACACTGGGATTTATTTATCAAAGCATTAGTAATAAAACACCTTGTGTTATTCTTCAGTTATATCCTGCTCTGGTTAGGCCCCATTTACATCATGCAGTTTAGTTTCGATTGCCGTGTTATATGTTGGGAATCCTGACACCCAAATTATTAACCCCTGTCACTACAACATAAATTGGTTGTGACCAGAAAGTAATTTTACTAACCATTAATTTCAAGTAGGTGAATGTCAGAAGTTTTCTAGAAATCCATAACCGCGCAATTGCGTCAGTTACCACGTGCGATGACTGCTTTTTTTTAACAAATTATTTAACAGTTGTGATTATGAGTTTCAAACGGCGAGGGAAGGGGAATAAAAAGCAAAAATGGTTTCAAACCTCAATACAGGTAAGGAAATAAATAAAAATTATCAATAAATATAATGCATAGTGTAGCTATGCACCTCTAAATTAATTAAGTGCATCATTTTGTGTTTAAATCCATGGAAAATAGTGGTTTTAAATCCGCGGAGTTGACGCGCACATTAATATCCAACCATAAGACTAAGCACTCACGTAAATTTATCCATTAATTGTGTGGATTATTTTCGTGTTAGGGTCAATAACATATTAATAAATACTCATCAAATACCAGAGTTGAAGAGATTACCCCATACTAATTATATATACATCACTCAAAATAAGAGTCTTTTATATAAAACCAAACAAAATACATAGCACTATTCCATTACTCCTCATTATTATGGTATATAAATTTATTGCCAAACCTTAACTGTAGTTAGGCAGTAGCCCAACTAAATGTTGCTCAATCTAGCCTAATCTATTGATTTGTGCTAAGCCACTAAGGATAGGAACATAAGAACATAAGAACAAAGGCAACTGCAGAAGGCCTGTTGGCCCATACGAGGCAGCTCCTATTTATAACCACCCAATCCCACTCATATACATGTCCAACCCACACTTGAAACAATCGAGGGACCCCACCTCCACAATGTTACGCTGCAATTGGTTTCACAAATCAACAACCCTGTTACTGAACCAGTATTTACCCAAGTCTTTCCTAAATCTAAACTTATCCAATTTATAACCATTGTTTCGTATTCTGTTTTGTGTTGATACTTTTAATACCCTATTAATATCCCCTTTGTTTTGTCCATTCACCCACTTGTAAACCTCTATCATGTCACACCTAACTCTTCGCCTTTCCAGTGATGCAAGTTAAGCTTTGTAATCTTTCTTCATATGAAAGATTTCTAATTTGGGGAATTAACTTAGTCATTCTATGCTGGACACATTCAAGTGAATTTATATCCATTCTATAGTATGGCGACCAAAACTCAACTGTATAATCTAAATGGGGCCTAACCAGAGCAAGATATAGCTGAGGAACCACACCAGGTGTCTTGTTAATTACGCTTCGATTAATAAACCCTAGTGTCCTATTTGCCTTATTACGAACATTCAGGCATTGATCTTTTTGTTTTAAATTCTTACTAATCATAACTCCCAGATCCCTTTCGCAATCCGACTTCGCAATCTCAACACTTACCTTTATTCTTATGTTCTTAGACATATATGAATGAGATTAGGTGGTTATAAATAGCAGCTTTCTTGTGTGGGGCCAGTAGGACATCTGCAGTTACGTTTATTCTTATTTTCCTACGTTTAGATTTAGGAAATACCTGGGAAAATAGTGGTTCGGTAACATGGTTGTTGATTTGTGGAACCAATTATCGCATATCTTGATAGAAGTAGGATCCCTTGATTGTTTCAAGTATGCGTTGGACTTATATATTAATGGGATTGGGAAGATATAAATAGGTGCTGCCTCGTATGGGCCAATAGGCTTTCTGCAGTTACCTTCATTCTTGTTCCTAATTCCCTATTAATATCCCGTTTGATGTGTCCATCCATCCACTTGCACACCTCTACTAAGTCACTCCGAATTCTTGGCCTTTCTAGAGAATGCAAATTAGTACTACTTAGTCAATCTTTCTTCATATGACAAGTTTCTAATATGCAGGATTAACTTTGTTATTCTCGTCTGGGCCAATAGGCCTTCTGCAGTTCCCTTCATTCTTATGTTCCTAATACCCTATTAATATCCCGTTTGATGTGTCCATCCATCCACTTGCACACCTCTACTAAGTCACTCCGAATTCTTGGCCGTTCTAGAGAATGCAAATTTGTACTACTTAGTTAATCTTTCTTCATATGACAAGTTTCTAATTTGCAGGATTAACTTTGTTATCCTACGCTGGGCGTTTTCTAGTGAATTTATATCAGAAAACGTATATTTTAACTTGTTAAAAATATTTTGATTCATATTCATAAACAGTCTACTCATGCACATGTATAAACATACATGCCTCGTATTGTCAGTTTAACTTTATTCTAATGTTCTTAGCAATTTGAATATTTATCGGCATCGAGAAATGACCAAATAAACAAGTTCCATCATCCAGCAACATCAGTCACCTGAGATAGCTGCTACATAACCCCCCGGTGGCCACAACGGGTTAGCTCATTACTCATTTAGCTCACAGACTACAAGGTTGGTCACAAGCAGTACCACCACTGCAATCACTCTCTCCATCACCTGTGTTCCCTTACCAACACCACTCCCAACCACCAATCACCAGGTGTATTCAACAACCACCACATCGACAAACTTCACCAGCCCTATTAGAGATATTTTCTGAAACACTAGCACGTGTCGGAAAGACGTTTTATAAAGAGGTCAAGTAACTATATATTCTCGTGTTTTCCATCATGAGCCAACAGTCTAAGATGGACTTGGATATTACGAATTGCAGCCGTGGGCTGTGGCTGGTCAATGTACCTAAATATTTGGGGGACAAATGGGCAGACTGTGCTGGCCATGACGTTGGAAAGCTTAAGATTACCAAGGTGCCTGGTAAACCTCCGACAATAACCTTTAAATCTAGTGAACACACCTTGAAGGACGGGAAAATTCCTCGGGAGCACAAGGTAATTTCTCATAGTTTAAAAGAAATGACACTCGGAGTTCTTTCTGAACCAGATCTCGGCAGCAGCAGCTCGGATGCTGCAGTTTCCGAGACACAGCAATTGTCCTTTGAGGGACAAGTCATCCACAAACTAGAATGTCAGCCTGTAGTGGACGACTACTATATCAATCAGAAAAGGGAAGCTGTGAAGAAAGCTGCCCAGTCTCTTCATACGGTAAAGCTTATTGACAGACCCCTCAACGGCTATAAGCCTATTTCACACCATAAACATAATGTTTATTTAGAGCAGAAGAAGACGGCAGAAGGCAAGACGATTCGTGATGATAAAGATAAGGTCATGGAGTTGTTGTTTGCTGCATTTGAAAAGCATCAGTATTACAATATTGAGGATCTCCACAAGATTACCCGACAACCAATCACATATCTAAAGGAGATCCTGAAAGACCTATGTAAATATAATGTTAAGAATCCTCACAAGAATATGTGGGAACTCAAGCCCGAGTACCGTCATTACAAGCTTGCCGAAAAGGCTGTGGAAAATTCAATGTATGATTAGGTTCATACTAAACTTTGTTTCACAGTACAAAGGTAAAGAAAACGTGAAAGATCCAGGCAAATATTAGCCTCATACTCCAAGTCTGAGGTTATGATCTACCTTGTGGTGCTTGTGCCTCTATCCGCTACCCTTTACTGCAAGCCACGGCCGCTGCTCTGTCCCGTCTTCCATAAGAACATAAGAACATAAGAACAAAGGTAACTGCAGAAGGCCTATTGGCCCATACGAGGCAGCTCCTATTCTATAACCACCCAATCCCACTCATATACTTGTCCAACCCGTGCTTGAAACAATCGAGGGACCCCACCTCCACAATGTTACGCGGCAATTGGTTCCACAAATCAACAACCCTGTTACTGAACCAGTATTTACCCAAGTCTTTCCTAAATCTAAACTTATCCAATTTATATCCATTGTTTCGTGTTCTGTCCTGTGTTGATACTTTTAATACCCTATTAATATCCCCCCGGTTATGTCCATTCATCCACTTGTAAACCTCTATCATGTCACCCCTAACTCTTCGCCTTTCCAGTGAATGCAACTTAAGCTTTGTTAATCTTTCTTCATATGAAAGATTTCTAATTTGGGGAATTAACTTAGTCATCCTACGCTGGACACGTTCAAGTGAATTTATATCCATTCTATAATATGGCGACCAAAACTGAACTGCATAATCTAAATGGGGCCTAACTAGAGCAAGATATAGCTTGAGAACCACACCAGGTGTCTTGTTACTAACGCTGCGATTAATAAATCCAAGTGTCCGATTTGCCTTATTACGAACATTTATGCATTGATCCTTTTGTTTTAAATTCTTACTAATCATAACTCCCAGATCCCTTTCGCAATCCGACTTCGCAATCACAACACCATCTAGCTCGTATCTTGTAACTCTATCATCATTACCTAACCTCAGAACTTTACATTTATCAGCATTAAACTGCATCTGCCAATCCTTTGACCATTTCAAAACCCTATCTAGATCAACTTGAAGTGATAGTGAGTCCTCCTCCGAATTAATTTCCCTACCGATTTTCGTATCATCGGCAAATTTGCAAATGTTGCTACTCAAACCTGAATCTAAATCATTTATATATATTACTGTGCCAGTAATATATATAAATGACTGCACAGTCTTACCAGACTGTGCAGTATCAGGACGAGTGGCAGAATGTCACAGAGATCGTGGTGTTTCCCATCAACCAGATCCTCCTCAACACCGTGTTCCAAGTCAGTGATGTTCCCGTGACCTCCGTCACAGTCCAGACGGTGACGGCACCAGCCCTGCAGCTGGTAATGATTGAGGTGAAGGTGGTGGAGGTGACTAAGCCCCTGATGGTGATGAACGTCGACACTGTCACCACCATAGAAGCAGCATCGCCTTTAACTTACTTTTATGACACCTTGAATATATCACAGATTCAATGTATCAATATCACGTGTTCATTGTATAGATATCATAAAAATAAATACTTATACAGAACTTCTTCTTGCTTAACCTATTTTAGATCAATGTTTTGACTAAGAATATAAGAAAAATGGAAAATCGCTGCTTACAGTGATCTGTTGACGAAATAAGGCAAATAGGACACTGGGATTTATTTATCAAAGCATTAGTAATAAAACACCTTGTGTTATTCTTCAGTTATATCCTGCTCTGGTTAGGCCCCATTTACATCATGCAGTTTAGTTTCGATTGCCGTGTTATATGTTGGGAATCCTGACACCCAAATTATTAACCCCTGTCACCACAACATAAATTGGTTGTGACCAGAAAGTAATTTTACTAACCATTAATTTCAAGTAGGTGAATGTCAGAAGTTTTCTAGAAATCCATAACCGCGCAATTGCGTCAGTTACCACGTGCGATGACTGCTTTTTTTTAACAAATTATTTAACAGTTGTGATTATGAGTTTCAAACGGCGAGGGAAGGGGAATAAAAAGCAAAAATGGTTTCAAACCTCAATACAGGTAAGGAAATAAATAAAAATTATCAATAAATATAATGCATAGTGTAGCTATGCACCTCTAAATTAATTAAGTGCGTCATTTTGTGCTTAAATCCATGGAAAATAGTGGGTTTAAATCCGCGGAGTTGACGCGCACATTAATATCCAACCATAAGACTAAGCACTCACGTAAATTTATCCATTAATTGTGTGGATTATTTTCGTGTTAGGGTCAATAACATATTAATAAATACTCATCAAATACCAGAGTTGAAGAGATTACCCCATACTAATTATATATACATCACTCAAAATAAGAGTCTTTTATATAAAACCAAACAAAATACATAGCACTATTCCATTACTCCTCATTATTATGGTATATAAATTTATTGCCAAACCTTAACTGTAGTTAGGCAGTAGCCCAACTAAATGTTGCTCAATCTAGCCTAATCTATTGATTTGTGCTAAGCCACTAAGGATAGGAACATAAGAACATAGGCAACTGCAGAAGGCCTGTTGGCCCATACGAGGCAGCTCCTATTTATAACCACCCAATCCCACTCATATACAAGTCCAACCCACGCTTGAAACAATCGAGGGACCCCACCTCCACAATGTTACGCGGCAATTGGTTTCACAAATCAACAACCCTGTTACTGAACCAGTATTTACCCAAGTCTTTCCTAAATCTAAACTTATCCAATTTATAACCATTGTTTCGTGTTCTGTTTTGTGTTGATACTTTTAATACCCTATTAATATCCCCTTTGTTTTGTCCATTCACCCACTTGTAAACCTCTATCATGTCACACCTAACTCTTCGCCTTTCCAGTGATGCAAGTTAAGCTTTGTTAATCTTTCTTCATATGAAAGATTTCTAATTTGGGGAATTAACTTAGTCATTCTATGCTGGACACATTCAAGTGAATTTATATCCATTCTATAGTATGGCGACCAAAACTCAACTGTATAATCTAAATGGGGCCTAACCAGAGCAAGATATAGCTGAGGAACCACACCAGGTGTCTTGTTAATTACGCTTCGATTAATAAACCCTAGTGTCCTATTTGCCTTATTACGAACATTCAGGCATTGATCTTTTTGTTTTAAATTCTTACTAATCATAACTCCCAGATCCCTTTCGCAATCCGACTTCGCAATCTCAACACTTACCTTTATTCTTATGTTCTTAGACATATATGAATGAGATTAGGTGGTTATAAATAGCAGCTTTCTTGTGTGGGGCCAGTAGGACATCTGCAGTTACGTTTATTCTTATTTTCCTACGTTTAGATTTAGGAAATACCTGGGAAAATAGTGGTTCGGTAACATGGTTGTTGATTTGTGGAACCAATTATCGCATATCTTGATAGAAGTAGGATCCCTTGATTGTTTCAAGTATGCGTTGGACTTATATATTAATGGGATGGGAAGATATAAATAGGTGCTGCCTCGTATGGGCCAATAGGCTTTCTGCAGTTACCTTCATTCTTGTTCCTAATTCCCTATTAATATCCCGTTTGATGTGTCCATCCATCCACTTGCACACCTCTACTAAGTCACTCCGAATTCTTGGCCTTTCTAGAGAATGCAAATTAGTACTACTTAGTCAATCTTTCTTCATATGACAAGTTTCTAATATGCAGGATTAACTTTGTTATTCTCGTCTGGGCCAATAGGCCTTCTGCAGTTACCTTCATTCTTATGTTCCTAATACCCTATTAATATCCCGTTTGATGTGTCCATCCATCCACTTGCACACCTCTACTAAGTCACTCCGAATTCTTGGCCGTTCTAGAGAATGCAAATTTGTACTACTTAGTTAATCTTTCTTCATATGACAAGTTTCTAATTTGCAGGATTAACTTTGTTATCCTACGCTGGGCGTTTTCTAGTGAATTTATATTAGAAACCTATATTTTAACTTGTTAAAAATATTTTGATTCATATTCATAAACAGTCTACTCATGCACATGTATAAACATACATGCCTCGTATTGTCAGTTTAACTTTATTCTAATGTTCTTAGCAATTTGAATATTTATCGGCATCGAGAAATGACCAAATAAACAAGTTCCATCATCCAGCAACATCAGTCACCTGAGATAGCTGCTACATAACCCCCCGGTGGCCACAACGGGTTAGCTCATTACTCATTTAGCTCACAGACTACAAGGTTGGTCACAAGCAGTACCACCACTGCAGTCACTCTCTCCATCACCTGTGTTCCCTTACCAACACCACTCCCAACCACCAATCACCAGGTGTATTCAACAACCACCACATCGACAAACTTCACCAGCCCTATTAGAGATATTTTCTGAAACACTAGCACGTGTCGGAAAGACGTTTTATAAAGAGGTCAAGTAACTATATATTCTCGTGTTTTCCATCATGAGCCAACAGTCTAAGATGGACTTGGATATTACGAATTGCAGCCGTGGGCTGTGGCTGGTCAATGTACCTAAATATTTGGGGGACAAATGGGCAGACTGTGCTGGCCATGACGTTGGAAAGCTTAAGAT